>NC_045427.1:369082525-369257525 GCF_902635505.1 Sarcophilus harrisii | reverse complement strand
ATTTATTGGGAAAATATACATTAAAACAATTTTGAGTTATCACCACCTCACATTTATCAGATTGGCTCATGACAGAAAGGGAAAATATCAAATGTTGAAGGAATGTGGAAAAATTGGGACACTGTTGCATTGTTGGTGGAATTGTGAAATAGTCCAACCATTCTATTTGCAAATGTGCCCAAATGATAACAAAACTGTTGTCCTTTTGACCCAACAATATCACTACTAAGTCTGTATCCCACATAGCCAAAGGAAAAAGAAAAGGATCTATGTGTACAAAAATATTTATAGCAGCTCTTTTTTGTGATGGCAAAGAATTGGAAATTGAGAGGATGTTGATCAATTGAGGAATAGTTGAACAAGTTGGAGTATATGATAATGATGGACTATTGTGTTATAAGAAATGATGAGCAGAATATTTTTAGAAAAGCTGGGGAAGACTTATATGAACTAATGAAAAGCAAAATGAGCAGGACCAAGAGACCACTGAACATAGTAACAACAATATTGTACAATGTTCAACTGTGAATGACTTAGCTCTTCTCAGCAATGCAAAGATCTAAGATAATTCTGTTGAAAAATGTTATCCATTTCCAGAGAAAGAACTGGTGGAATCTGAATGAAGACTGAAGCATTTTTATAAACTTTATTTTTCTTATTTTTTTAAGCTGTGATTTCTTTTGTTACATAGCTAATATGAAAACATTTTGCATGACTGTACATGTATAATCTATATCTAATGGTTTACTTTTTCAAAGGGGGAAGGGAAGAAGAGAATTTGGACCTCAAAATGTTCCTTTCTAAATTCATACACATATTCTTAATTCAAAAACCAGAACTAGAACACAACTTTTCTTATTCCCAACATGATTCTCTTTCTACTAAATCATAAAGTATGGAATTCAATAGCATCTGAGTCTGATCCATATCATCCATATGATATTTTAGGCTTTCATAGTGATACTTATGAACTTACAGGTTTTCTAATCTGGATTTTTAGTCTTTAGAAGGATCTGAGAGTTGAAGAAAGTGCAAAAAAGAGACAAGTAACTTGACACATGTCAACCCCAAGACTGAATAAGGAATGTCAGTGTACAGGTGATCACCCTACATGTGAACATTCAGATCCTTTCAAGATCAAATATATTTTCTGAGTATCTACTATATGAATGAAGAAAAATATTATATATGTAAAAAGGAAATAAAAAAGTTCAAGATATAGTTTCCACTCTTATGGAATTTGCAATGTAATGTGTGTGTGTGTGTGTGTGTGTGTGTGTGTGTGTGTGTTTGAGAGAGAGAGAGAGACAGAGAGAGAGGGAGAGAGACAGAGACATAGAGAGAGAGGCAGAGAGAGAAGCAGAGAGAGACAGAGAGAGAATTCAGGTGAGCAGTTACAGATGAACTCCTCAGAGGATGTGAAAAATTTGGTGGATATTATTTGGCTAAGAAACCTTAAGTTATCTTTGAAAAACTGGTAAATGGAAGAAGTACCATATTACTGATAAAGAACAAATGTTCTGAATTTTTTAGATGGAGGTCTATGGCTAAGATACATAGTTAGCTACAGATACATATATGTATGGCTGTATACATGCATCCATTTACATATGCACATACTTACACACACACACACACACACACACACACAAAAAAAAAAAAAACACAGCAAAGATATTGATGTGAATGGTTCCACTTAAGGCTTGTCACCTCAGGAATGATAAAGAACATCACATCAAAATGGACAGGCCTGAAGGGACTCCAGCAAGGTAATACCCCCATCAAAGAAAAAAAATGGAACAATGCTACTACCTCTGTATTTAGCTATATTCATTTAAATTGTAGGAGGATTTTACAGTCAAGAAAACTCATGTATAACCTATTTGGAATGGTTCCTCTAGACAGTTACTTGACTATCATATTCTTTCTTATGATTCTGAATTTTAAGTTAATCAAGAGTTAATCAAGTAATCAAATATTTGTATATTTCTTTTTTAAGTACTAAAATTGCATTTATTACCTCTAATACTATCTGAGTTTTGTCCCCAGCTTATTAAATCTCATTGACTTAATACGCCAGAGAAGTCTCTTTTTCCCATAATCAGTTGCCCATCTGTCTCTAAATGTAAACCCATAATCTCCATGGAAACTTTTGGTGCAGGAAATAGAATGCTGGGCCTGGAGTCCAGAAGACTCACCTTCCTGAGTTCAAATCTGGCTTCAGACACTTATGACCTGTATGATCCTGGAATGTCATTTAATCCTGTTTGCCTCAGTTTCTTCATCTGTCAAATTAGTTGGAGAAGGAAATGATACTCCAGTATCTTTGCCAAGAAAATCCCAAATGGGGTCACAAAGAGTTGGATGTGACTGAAACAATTAAACAGTCTCTAAGACTTAAATAAGCCTCAGTTTGTGAATATGTGATTTAACAGGATAACAATTAAGAAAATAGGCATATAAACAATAAATTATAATATTGTATCTGTGAGAAAAGATCACAACCAGAATCAGGTTTAATTATCATTACTGCTAAATTCACTTTGTCTTTTTTTTTTTTTAACTACTTACTATAAACATAGGTATGAGGTGGTCCAGACTCTATAGATGATTAAATGTGCAAGTCATGACTCATCGTATAGAGGTTATAAAGGGTCATATTCTGTCACAAAAGTACATAAAAACAAAATACACATATACAAAGTATTTTTAAAGTAAACCAAAAAAACAAGCAGCAAATAGCCAGTATTATTTTATTTTGCAATAATTATAAAAATAATTATTATTATAACAAAAATTGATGAAGAGGAAAACTTTTAATACATTGAATGTTCAGATATTAATCTCACCAATAAAATAGAAAAATGGGGGCAGCTAAGTGGTGCAGTGGTTAGAGTACCAGCCCTGAAGTGAGGAGGACCTGAGTTCAAATCTGGCATCAAACACTTAACACTTCCTAGCTGTGTGACCCTGAAGTCACTTAACCCCCAACTGCTTCAGCAAAAAATAAAATAAAATAAAATTGAAGAATGGTAGGTTGAATTAGAAACCTCAAAACAACAATTTGATGCAAGCAACACACTTGACAAAGATAGATACAGAATTGGGATGGAATAGACCTTCTTATTCATTAGTCGAATCTCAAAAAAAGATAGGCATAACTATCTTGATTTCAGAAAAGGCAATAGTAATAACAGTGTTAAGGGAGACAAAAAGGACAAGCTTAAAGGCATCTTGGTAAAAGGTATGAATAGGCAATTTTCAGAGGAAGAAATCAAAGCTGTCAATAGTCATATAAAAATACTCAAAATGACTAATAATTAGAGAAATATAAATTAAAATGACTCTGTCTCAAGTCTTTTCCTAATCCAATTGATCATCTACTCTGCTGCCAAAAATTTTTCCTAAAAGTACAATTCAATAATTTCATTCACATCCCCATCCTACTCACAAATTCTATTGGTTTCCTATTAGTTCCAAAATATAAAATCCACTATTTGACATTTAAAGTCTTTCATGATCTGGCCCCCTTTTATCTTTCTATTCCTTTTACTCTTTACTCCATATATTCTACAATCTAGTTACAATGATTTATTTACTATTCCTCTAACACAAGATTTGATCTTCTAAGAACCTTTTCACAGGCTATCCTTCATGCTTGGATTAGTTCTCTCTTCTCATTCCCACTTCCTGCTTCTCTGACTTCTCTCAAGTGTCAACTCAAATCTTCACCTTCAGCAAGAGATTTGTCCTGGTCCTTCTATAATACAATTTCTATCCCTCTGAAATGACTGTGCCTAGTATCTAGATAGTTATTGACATGTCTCCTGCATTATAAGATCTTTGAAGGGAAGGGACCATATTTTTTCCCTTTCTTTGTATTCCCAGGGCTTATAACAGTAACTGTTAAATAGAAATCTTTTAATGAATGCTTGTTGAATGACTGCCTAGAAGTCCTTGTAGTTACCTAAATCATATTGTATAGTTAATATTAAACAATATAGAGTTCTGGGGAATAATGATATTGACTCCCTAGTAATGGAAATGAATGGCACTTAAGTACTTTAATATACAAACTTCACTTAATAAAAATCTTGTTTAGCCAATGAAGATGTGGGGTGCTATCTGACAATTTGCAGCAGATTATTGGGATTATTATATGTTGATTAGTCCAGCTGTTCCTAACCTTGTCCTTGTGATGAACCAGGTAGCCCAAACAATTCAGAAGTGATATGAGGTTATTTGAACTTTTCCTTTTTACTTGAGTTCTATATACCTTTTATGCCCTCCCACAAAGTAATTTGTATTCTTCATTTTTCCGTAGTTTGGACGGGAGGCAGAGAGGCCTCTGAAAGAAGCTTTACTTCTTGAAGGTAACAATGATCACTACAATGATGGTGTCAAGTTGACTAGACTAAATAAGGCCATGGTATCAGACCCCTCCCCGCCTTCTACTACAATAGTTGTTGGCTCATATGAGACAAAAAATATGAGATCAACTTTAAGAAAATTTGGAGCCAACCTGATCAGTTAAGTTTGGCAAAATATATTTGATAGTGAAAACCTAAATCAAAGGCTTTTTAGACTATTTGAGTCAATAGTCTTTATTTTGATATTTGTAGTGAGCTATAAATCTATTTCCATCAAGGGGAGCCTGGAACAAGTCTTACTCTTATAATATCTAAAGTAGGCTGCTTAGTAGTTCATTAACCTGAGCTTTATGATTCTATTCTTGAGGTCTTCATCTATAAAGATGAAGCTGAGTGGAGCCTTTGTTAGATCATGATAAGTGGCCATTAATTACCATCGGGTTTCCAGACATTTAAGCTCCCCAAAGTGGTCATTTGCTGTACTATTTTTAAAAGTAGGATGCGCATTTTCCATTCAACAACAATTCACTAAACATTAATTAAGAGATTAGTGAAGTGGAATGCACTTTTAAAACAATAGCTTAAATGTTATATGCCCAGACCTATGTTGAGGAACAGTGATGATACAGGGCATTGTCATTTATGCTTCAGACTTAATGTTTCCGGTGCTGTTCTTTGCCATTTTGGTGGATTTTACTTCACTAGACCTACAACGATCTATCCTTAACATTACTGAAATTGTATGGATGATACATATAAAAATTTATTTTGTTTCAATGTTTTTATTTTGGTATTGGGCATCACTCCACTGCTATTTATACCAGGATTATTTTATGATTATTTTAGTGGTTTAAGTTCTCTTTGAACTTTCTTTTAGAAAATACTTGAAACTTTGATATGTGGCAAAACACCTATTTTATGCAGCCTGGTCTGATTTCCTTACAAAGAGATTTTCTTGAAATTATTATTTGTTTGACATCCTTGCCACTTGAAACTTTAGAGGTGTAACAGAACTCCTGTGGAGAATACCTTCCTGACCTTGTGGTTGATTGCCATAGTAAACTCAGAGGCAGATAGATATGAACATTTTATCTGAATTAGCCTTGGTAATTATGTCCTTTTCATCCTTTGCCACCAATAAAGTTGTTTTTAATTATATTTATGGCTCACAGGTTCCTTAAGGCATTCTAACCCTACGCCTGAATTACTGAACTGATCTGAATTAGTTCTGACTCAGAATATCACAAAATATATTTTAAAATAAAATTTTAAAAATAAAGTTAAGAAACTTTTGCATTAAAAAACAATAAATCTAGAATTAAAAAAGGAACTGCCAAATGAGAAAAACATCTTTTCCTGACCCATCTCTGATAAAAGTATAGTATAATATAATATAATAGTATACATACACATATTGATATGCATAGAGAGAGAGAGACGAGAAAGTGGAAAGAGAGAGAAAGAGAGAGGAGAGAGAGGAGAAAGAGAGAGAGAGAGAGAGAGAGAGAGAGAATTGAAGTAAATATATAAGACCAAGAACAATTCCCTAATGGACAAATGATCAACAGATATGAACAACGTTCAAATGAAGAATTACACATTTTCAACAAACACATTCTCAGCTATAAAATTAGCAAATTGGACTATGTGATTTCTGTTTCCCTTCCAGTTTAGCTCTTTGATCCTACAATCCAATCAAAAATGTTCCAAATCAATAATGACCAAAAAAAATTTTAAACAGCTTTGTGATTCCACTCCAAATTAATCAAAATGACAAGGATGAAAAAAAGAGGAAAATAATATTGAAGACATTGGAAAAGACATATGGGAAAGACAATCTCAATAATATACCATTAGTGAAGTTATGGGATGGTCCAATTTTTCTGGAAAACTATTCAATAAAATAATTAAACTATTCATTCCCTAATAATCCACTACTTGACAAATATCCCAAAGAGTTCAAAATTAGAACGCAAGGTCCCATGGATATGAACATATTCATAGCAATACTTTTTCTAGAAGAAAAGAAAAATATAATATATGCTCATTAATTAGGAAATGACTGAATAAATTGTGAAATATCAATATAATGGAATATTATGAAGAATTCAGAAAACCATGGAAGAAATTTTGTGAACTGATATAGTACAATAAGTAAAAGAAAGTCTATAGTGATGCATTGTTGGTGGAGTTGTGAATGAATCCAACCATTCTGGAGAACAGTCTGGAATTATGTCCAAAAAGTTATCAAATTGTGCATACGCTTTGATCTAGCAGTGTTACTTCCCAAAGAGATACTAAAGAAGGGAAAGGGACCTATATGTAACAAAATTTTTGTGGCAGCCCTCTCTGTGGTGGCTAGAAATTGGAAAATGAACGGATGCCCATCAATTGGAGAATGGTTGGGTAAATTGTGGTATATGAATGTTATTGTTCTGTAAGAAATGACTAATAGGATGAATACAGAGAGACTTGGAAAGACTTACATGAACTGATGCTGAGTGAAATGAGCAGAACCAGGAGATCATTATATACTTCAACAACAATACTGTATGAGGATGTATTCTTTTTTTTTTTTTATAGTAACTTTTTATTGACAGAATCCATGCCTGGGTAATTTTTTTTTTACAACATTATCCCTTGCACTCACTTCTGTTCCGATTTTTCCTCCACCTCCACCCCTCCCTAGATGGCAAGCAGTCCTATATATGTTGAATATGTCCTAGTATATCCTAGATACAATGTATGTGTGCAGATCCAAACAGTTTTCTTGTTGCACAGGAGAATTGGATTCAGAAGGTAGAAGTAACCGGAAGAAAAACAAAATGCAAACAGTTTACATTCATTTCCCAGTGTTTTTTTTTTCTTTGGGTGTAGCTGCTTCTGTCCATCATTGATCAATTGAAACTGAATTAGGTCTCTTTGTCAAAGAAATCCTCTTCCATCAAATTACATCTTCATACAGTATCGTTGTTGACGTATATAATGATCTCTTGGTTCTGCTCATTTATGAGGATGTATTCCAATGGAAATGGATATCTTCAACAAAGAGAAGATCTAATTCAGTTCCAATTGATTAATGATGGACAGAATCAGCTACAGCCAGAGAAGGAACACTGGGAAATGAGTGTAAATGGTTTTTGTTTTTTTCTCAGGTTATTTTTACCTTCTGAATCCAATTCTTCTTGTGCAACAAGAGAACTGCTCAGTTCTGCACACATATATTGTATGTAGGATATACTGTCACATATTTAACATGTATAAGATTGCTTGCCATTTAGGGGAGGGGGTGGAGGGAGGGAAGGGAAAAGTTGGAACAGAAGTGAGTAGAAGGGATAATGTAAAAAATTACCCTTGCATATGTACTGTCAATAAAAAGTTATAATAATAAAAAAGAAAAAAGTCTACAACATACACATAAATACAATAATGTAAAAATAACATTAAAAGGTAACTAAATTTAAGCTAATTATAATCTCAGTCAGGGAGAAACAAGAAATTCACTTTCTTTCTATCAAAAATGGCAGTTTTTGTTAGTTTTGATCCACTGTTTTATTTTTTACAAGAGAACATTCAATAAAAGGGGAAAATTATTGGGAAATGTCTATGGTATAAAAAACAAAAAACATCAATAAAGATTTTTTTAAATGGTAGCTTACAAATATCTACTGGACTGCAACAAGAACAATCATGAAGAAAAATGCTTCAAGCCTCCAGGAGAAAAAGTACAGAAATAATTTACCAGAAAATAGTTGTCAGGATCTTAATGGATTCTTATCTTCAGTCAGCTTCTTTTTCTTGTAAAAGATCTTTTTCCATATTTTCTTTTACTTCTTTTTTTTATTTTTATGTTCATATATATTCATGTTTATTCTTAATCATTTCTTCAGTTTCTTGCTTGATAATAATCAATTATTAATTCTTCTGTAAAATTTCCTTATGAGTTTTTTTTCCTTTTTCCCTTATATTTTTTCTTTTTTTATTTGATATAGTGCAATTGTTATTATTTTGAGATGATAAAAAAGAACAAGCTACTTAGACATCTTGGCAAAAATCAGTAACAAAATAATGGATGATTAAAAGGTTCACAGCCTGGGAGGAAAAAAAGATAGAATCACTGACAAAAATAAAAAAGTCAAGAGAAAGAACATAACTAAATTAAAATCTAAATTTTTAATTCAGAAAATTTATGCTTAACCTACACCTTGAGTTATTCTTCTCCACATATGACTCAAACATCAATTCCAGATGTCTGGTATCTGTTGTTCTTTACTGTCATTATAATATCACTGCACTTATTATCATAATTTCAAATATATACAGATCAAGTTCTAGGGAGAATTTTACTGCTGACAGCTATACATAATAAAGGCCAGAACATGTGCCAACTCAATTGAAAATTTTGCCTCTTTTACATACCTTTTTTTCTGAATCAAATCAGTTTTCATGTAGAATCACAGAGGATGTTGGAAATTTGTAACCTTTAGTCAGAGAATTGTCTGGGACAAAGGGCAGCCCCATGCACAAGATAAAACTGGAATCTTAATCTTAGCCTGGGAGGTCCCATTGTCCTGATGGTTATATACATTTGTGACATATTCTATTTCAAATTTTCTTACTATGTTGTTTAATTCACTATCTTTGTTTTGAACTAATTGTATTCAGAATGACTAACTAGAAACAAAAACAACAACAACAACAGGGATCATGCATTGTTTTTGAGTGGTTATAGATCCACAAGAGTACCATGAACTTGAGATAGCCAGTGAATTTTCTGGGCCACTGAGAGGTTAATTGACTTCCCCCAGGTTATACAGTCAATATCTGTCGAGATGAAAGACATAGATTTACATCTTTCCTAGTTCAAAGCTGCCTATCCACTAATTTATGATACGTCTTTATATTTAAAAAGTATACTATTAAAATAAAGCTAGAAATATTATTGCAAATGTAATTGAAGGTTCTTCTCCTTTCCATGCTTGAGTAAACTTTATACCCTTTTTGCCTATCTTTAGTTCTAGCTTAAATTCATGTCATTGCTCAAGCAGAGAAAATCTTTGGAAGAGTTAACCCTAGATTGTTACTATATCTGGAAGAGAGAGCTGTGATTTCCATCCTTCCCCCAAATCCTTAAGTTTAGCTTGGTGGCATATTGCTTGACTTTTATTAGCTGTCTCTAGTGGCCATGACTAATGAGATACTAGCTTGTCCTTAGCAGAGAGTGATTCCAGCCACTCTATTTTACCAGATTAAAACCGAAACAACCAGTCACTAGCCCCTCCTCAGAAGTTGGTGACAAGTAATGCCCACTCAAAAATATGTGCTCATTCTCTATCAACAGCCAATAACCATCTGAGGTCAAGAGAGCATCACCCACCTATCAGAAGACATCAATAAAGACAAGCTGGCATCAATGGAACATAGTACACAGGAAATACATCACATTAACAGGAAAGAGGCCTATTGAGAACACAATATCATCAGAAGACACTGAGGGTTCTACACCATCTGAGATATGATTACCTCTCTATACATGTGGCCTGGTCACATTTGTTTCCTATGTGTTACTTTTATAAATATTCTTGATGTTTGTCTTCTCACAGATGATATCTGTGTTTGTGAAAGATTGCATTCTAGGACTATGAGGGAATATTCTGTTGCAACTTTTATTACATTCTGTTCCATTAAATGCCTGTATTTTTAATTAAATGGGACTTCTGACTCACTAGGGAAAAGGTAACCAACTTTTTAAAAAAAAAATAGATTCAGATTCACAAGTATATTGAACTTGGATTAGATATTCTGGCAGCTTTACCTGATGCCCCAGGTACCATGCTATTAGAATTAGCAAAAAGTGAAACAGGCTGCCTCAGTAAGTAATGAGTTCTCCATAACTGGAAATCTTCCAACAAAAGTTGCATGCCCACTTCTAAGGGATGCTGTTGAAAGGACTTTTACTTAGATAGGGGATTGATTATACAAATTCTGCAGTCTTTTCCAATGCTGAAATCTTGAGAATTCTATTCATTTTTAGGAAGAGTTTTATAGGAAATAGGAAAAATTCAACTTGACCTAGAAAAAAGGAATACATGTTAAATAGATGAAGATGAGGTGGAAGTAGCATTTCAGAGCAGAGAAAATATCCAGTCAAAAATGAAGATGCTCTGTTTGAATAGAATGATTTGGCTGGCCTATAATTTGTTTAACTAGAAGACCAGGAAGGTAAGTAGATTGAGGCCAAATTTGAAAGCCCAGATTTTTGCACTGTACAGGTCTCCTGTGTTCAATAAGAACTTTGAAAATTACATTTTTCCTCCCTCCCTGTTCACTCTGCTTTTGTTCCCTCTAGTCTTCTCACTGGATAGACTAGAAAATAACGTGTAGGATGGGGGTAGGATCAATGAGGAATAGTTTTTTTTTTAACAATTAAAAAAACACAACCTCTTGAGTACCAGAAAAATTTAACTCTCCGGAGTTTAAAAGAATATTTTCTGGAATAAGTAATACATAATAGCAAAGGTTCAAAGATTTTAGAAAACAATGAGCATAAGGAGACATAACTTGGATAGGGTGATAGGTTCTTTATCCCAGTGCACTAAAATTTAGAATACATCAATCCCTCAACAGCTAAAAAGTAACAATAAAAGAAACTCAGCTGAGTAGCTAGGTAGCAAGAATAATTAATTAAAACAGGAAACTACCAGAGGGCACACTTCCTACCTCTAGTAATTCACTCTAGTAAACCTCTTTACAGAAAAGTTCCCATGGACTTCTGCCTATCTCAAGTGTTGGCACCCACAGAAGTATTCCCATGGTTTTCATGAATTCCACTGTATCTTCTTGGGGTGAGGAGGAAGGGAGAGTGGAAATGATCAGGTTAAGATTCTAAGAGCTCTTTCTCTCTCTCTCTCCTTCTGTCTCTCTCTCTCTCTCTTTCCCTCTCTCTCTCTCTCTCTCTCCCTGCCCCCAATATATTCTGTAGACGCCTTCCGTCTTAACATCTCCCTCCCTCCCTAACATCTTAATAGTAGGCCACTGTACAGGCTCTCTCTCTTTTCAAGGAATTGGTCTGAAAAAGTTGACTTGAACAAAGAACCAATGATGAAGCATAATACACATGTACTAATAAAGAAGTAAGGAACTCAAAATGCAGAATAAGGCATACATTTTTGTACAAATCCAATATGAGAATTTGTTTTGCTTAACTATGCTTATTTACTAAATAGGCTTCATTATTTTCTCAATAGGGCTTGGGGATGGGAGGAAGAATGAAGAGGTGAGAGAGGGAGAGAGAAGGGGGAGAAAGGAAGGGAGGGAGAGATAGAGATAGAGACAAAGAGACAGAGAGACAGAAAGACAGAGATATAGACACACACAGAGTGACACAGAAGGAGAAAAGAAAAAAGAAGGAAGGAAAGAAGGAAGGAAGGGAGGGAGAAAGAAAGGAAGGAAGGGAGGGAGGAAGGAAGGAAGGGAGGGAGGGAAGAAAGAAGGAAGGGAGGGAGGAAGGAAGGAAGGAAGAGAGGGAGGAAGGAAGAAGGAAGGAAGGAAGGGAAAAAAGAAAGTCATTGAATCAATTTAAATGCATAAAATATACCTCAAGAAATCATAAGATCATAGACAAGTATTATGTTATATGCTGAACAATTATATTAATAAATATTAATGCATGAATTAATGTAGAAGAATGAGCTGAAAAGTGAAATAGACAGAGATTTTCAGTTTATCATCTTGTACAATTCTGCTGTAAATATGGAAATACTAATTTTTTATGTTTTATTCAAAATAGAAAAAAATTAAGATGAAGAAGTTCACTTAAGGCTACATTTTATAGTACATACCTAAAGAATTTTTTATGCTGTTTGCCCTTTTATGCTGTGTTACCATTCAAGTACACATCTAACCAATGAGAGAAAACAGATTTTTATCCAGAACTATTTTATTAAATATCATTCCATGTAAATAAGACAAAACAAATACATCTATAAATTACGTTATACTGTATTATACCTGTGTCAAAACAATAAAAAAGGAATCACAGAAGTCAGCTGACAATAGCAACTTTAGAACACATTATGTCAAAGTACCTTCTTTTTGATAATGTAATCTCTGGCTGGGATTAAACTAAAAAGAGATGGTGAACTACTCTAACTGTGGAGTTTGCCATTATTTCTAAATATGATTTCTGGATAATTTTATTGTTCTACTGCTATTAAAAGTCTAGATTGAAATAAACTCCTTTTTTAAGAGGTAAAATTTTGTCCTTTTAGATGGGAAATGGGTAAAAGGAACCTGCAATTATCATGTCTTAACTACACTACTCAAATATTTTGCCAAGTTCTGAGGGCCCAGATGCCTTGGCTGAGCTTTAATGATATCTAAAAAGTTTATCCAATGTGGCCTTTGCTAACCATAAGGAGAGCCTAACATCTTGCAAGTTGTAAGGAGCTGATAGCACCACGTTTTTCAAGGGAAAGGAAATAGACTTTCTTCTATATAAACAAACCTTTTTCTAGAGCTGAGAGAGTATAAAGAGTTCTAAACTTCTTGATATGCCTTTTTGGCTGTTACAAAGAAACTCTTTCAAGGACCAATTTAAAGAGATTAAAATTAAGACAGATGACACTTTCAAATATATTTAACTTCCTTTTTAGTAAAAGGACCAGTCCAGAGAAAGTCTTGACTCCTTTATAGGTATTTAGGGGTCTCAGAGCAGCAAAGTCATATTGCCCTGAGTTTTAAACAATCAATGAACCAACAACCAGGTTTCCTGAGTGATGATCCTTAAGCAGTCCACTCTGCACCCCACTTCAACCTTATTCTTCTCAAAACCCATTGCCAAAGTCTTTTTTGTAGTGGCTAGAAACTGGAAATTGAATGGATGCCCATCAATTGGAGAATGGCTAAATAAATTGTGGTATATGAATGTTATGGAATATTATCGTTCTGTAAGAAATGACCAACAGGATAATTTCAGAAAGGCCTGGAGAGACTTTCATAAACTGATGCTGAGTGAAATGAGCAGAACCAGGAGATCATTATACAAGGCAACAACAATACCATATGATGTTAAATCTGATGGTTGTGGCTCTCTTCAACAATGAGATCATCCAAATCAGCTCCAGTTGTTCACTAATGAAGAGAATCAACTATACCCAACGAAAGAACTATGGGAAATGAGTGTGGACCACAACATAGCATTTCCATCTTTCTGTTATTGTCTGTTTGCATTTTTGTTTTCCTTCTCAGGTTATTTTTACCTTCTTTCTGAATCCGATTTTTCTAGTGCAGCAAGATAACTGTATAAATATGTATACATATATTGTATTTAACATATACTTTAACATATTTAATATGTATTGGACTACCTGCCATGTAGGGAGGAGGTAGGGGGAAGATGAGGGAAAGTTGAAACAGAAGGTTTTGCAAGGTCAGTGTTGAAAAATTATTCATGCATATGTATAAACAAAATAATCATCAAGACAAAATTTAGATAAGCAGACAAAATTGAAAAATAAAATAGTATGTAAAGAAAAAAAAATCATTGCCAAAATCTTCATTGGAAGTAAGAGTTGACTCTGGAACTTTTTCTTTTAAACCAAAAAAGGGATTCCTTTAATTCACTTTGCAAATAGTTCACCAGAGCTCAATTATGAAATTGTTTTTAGCAAAAAGAATTTCCTTTACCAGGTTTTTAGAGGATAGAGTTACAAAGAAGTGGGGTAAGGCAGCAGTATGATTTCAGAGAGGCCTTAAGCACTCCTTCAAGGAGGAGGAAAAATAGAAAAAAGAACAAGGAGAAATCTTGAAAAGTATTTCATTGTAACTATGACTCTATTCATTGGATTTTGTTTCATTAAGATATCTCATTCTTTTCATCCTCACTTTCACTTATCTATTCCAAGCTATTAACTCCTGTTTCTTTAATACTACATTGGACTTGTGATCTTATTAATATAAGTACTCTTTATAGTAGGTATCAAAGTGACTAGAGAACTAGATCTGGAGTCAGGAAGACCTGAATCTTGCCTCAGACACTTACTACCTGTGTTACTCCCTAGCAAGTCACTTAACTTATCTCTGCCTCAGTTTCATCATCTATAAAGTATAACAATAGCACCTATCTCTCAATTGTTGTGACAATCAAATGAGATAATATTTGTAAGATGTTTTGCAAACCATGCCATTGTATCCTAAGTCACTTTCACCCAGAATTATTGTCAACTCAAATAAATATGTGAAATTTTGCTCATTTATTTTTCCCTCCAGTGATCAAAACTCTTTATGATTATATAGCCTATATTAACCTTTTCCTTGTCCTCACATAAACTTGCCACAACAGGAGACCTTACTCATTTTCTCTTGACATCAAAAGGGTACTAGTGTAACACTAGTATAGATGATTTTTTTGTTGTCTCCTTTCCTTGCCTCATGAATAAAGCAGTTTGTACTCTTTTTTCTGCATAAATATTAGACTCATAATGGAACAGACGAGTCAGGAAAACCAGTTAGAAGGTTGTCTCAGTAGCGTAAATGCAAGATGAAAAGATGTTAGCTGTGTTGAGTAGAGAGATGAACTGGGATAGGGGAGTTATTGTGGAGATAGAAATGACAAGATTTAGCAACTGATTGGTTATTTGGGTTGAGCAAGAATGAAGAGTCAAGGTTAATAACAAGATTATCATTATTAGAAATTGGAAGAATGATAGTGCATTTGACAGAAATAGGGAAATTTTTTTTCTCTAGGAAAAATTCCTTTCCTTAGAAGAATGAAGTATTTAGAAGTGTATGTAATGGATTCCCTTTTAAATAGTTGGCTTTGAGAAGCCTATGGGTTCAATGGGTTCTTGGTGAGGCAGGGCTAAAGCTAAAAAAAAAAATAATATGAAATATGAGTAATCAACATAGAGTCCACATTTCTAAAGGTTACTTCTAATAAGGGGATTTATTATTTATGTACTTCAAATAATTTTCTTAGTTTCAGCTTTTATCCACTCAGAACAAAAAGCCAGTGGGAAACTAGAAGAAGGATGTTATAAGCAGTGTCAAGAAGCAGCAGTGGAGAGGAATTTGATTTCAGTTTAAAAAGAACTTGAAGATGTGGCTTCAAAGCTACTATTGGTGAGCTTTGAAAAATCATGAATTTCTATTCTTTAAAAAAAGTAGAGATATGGGGAAAGTGCTACAGGTGTGAAATGTTGCAGGTGAAGTTACAGTATTGTTTTTATTATTAATTTTACTTAGCTATTTTACCTTGTTATAAGAGAAATTTTACAGATTGGGGAGGATATATAAATGTTCATAATATAAAAACAAAACATAACAATAAAACTTTTTTAAAATCATAGAGAAGAGGCAGCAGGATAAAAACAATAAAAATTGCTCTTATTCAGGTGTGTTTTCACCACAGAAATAAGCCAGTATATTATATGCAGGTAATAGGCACTCATAAATAGTTATTGAATATATCCAATATCCCAGTCTTCTAAAAGGAGAAAAAGAGTAGATTTTGTAAACCACAGTTGAGTAAGTTAGATGTTTATTCCTGGAAAAAAATCAAAAAACAAATTAATAAGCCAATGCTTTATGAATCCTCAAGAAATGGATATGGTAATTAGTAAGAACTACCTTGGATTCTTGAAGAATAAACCATGTCTTATTGATCCTTGGTTCCTTGTATGACAATTGCAATACTTATAGACAACAGAAATGTTGTAACACAGAATATCTGTAACCAGACACTAGCAGTTCTTTCTCTGAAAGTGAATAGAATTTTCCATCATGAATCTTTTGGAATTGATTTACTGTATTTCTGTGAAGAGCTAGGGCATTTATAGTTGATTATCACACAATGTTGCTATTACTATGTACAATGTTCTCCTGGCTCTACTCATTGCATTTTGCATCAGTTCATAGTCCAAGTTTTTCTGAAATCTGCCTGATCATCATTTCTTTTTTTTCTCTCAAAGAATAGCCAAGAACTGACTAGTTGTTAATTTCTTTCCCTAAGAGGACCTGACAGTATCTGTTTTTCTATATCACCTTGTTTTTGTACAGTAAATAATAAAAAAAACTATAACTGTTCTTTAACCATTATGAGACAGAGTATTATTAGAAAGGCAAACACTTATTATATGACTAACATAAGACTTTTTACCTATATTTATCAAAGTTACATATGAAGGATTCTGTAAGAGTCACCACCTGGATTCTCTGCCAACGATTCTTTTGAGATGAAGAGTCACAAAAGATATTTGACAAATATTATCACACCTTCCACTACATTTTGCTTAGCCAGTGTGTTTAAGACCTTCTTGATCAGAGTTCTTTTTTTTATTATAATAACTTTTTATTGACAGAACTCATACCAGGGTAAATTTTTTACAATGTTATCCCTTGTGTTCCGATTTTTCCCCTCTCTCCCTCCACCCCTTCCCCTAGATGGCAAGCAGTCCTATATGTTAAATATGTCGCAGTATATCCTAGATACAGTATATGTGTGCAGAATCTAACAGTTCTCTTGTTGCACAAGGAGAATTGGATTCAGAAGGTAGAAATAACCCAGGAAGAAAAACAAAAATGCAAACAGTTTACATTCATCTTGCAGTGTTCTTTCTTTGGGTGTAGCTGCTTCTGTCCATCATTGATCAATTGAAACTGAGTTAGGTCTCTTTGTCAAAGAAATCCACTTCCATCAGAATACATCCTCATACAGTATCATTGTTGAAGTATATAATGATCTCCTGGTTCTGCTCATTTCACTTAGGACCAGTTCATGTAAGTCTCGCCAGTCCTCTCTGTATTCATCCTGCTGGTCATTTCTTACAGTACAATAATATTCCATAACATTCATATACCACAATTTACTCAACCATTCTCCAATTGATGGGCATCCATTCATTTTCCAATTTCTAGCCACTACAAAAAGGACTGCCACAAACATTTTGGCACATACAGGTCCCTTTTCCTTCTTTAGTATCTCTTTGGGGCATAAGCCCAGTAGTAGCACTGCTGGATCAAAGGGTATGCACAGTTTGATAACTTTTGGGGCATAATTCCAGATTGCTCTCCAGAATGGTTAGATTCATTCACAACTCCACCAACAATGAGTCAGTGTCCCAGTTTTCCCAATCCCCTCCAACATTCTTCATTATTTTTTTACTGTCATTTTATATTGTCTACAGTTATTTTAACTGGAATTTCTTTCTATCTCTTGCTACTGGGCAGAAATGCTGATAATGTATATAGGTTAATTTTATATCCCGCTACTTTGCTAAAGTTAATTATTTCAACTAGTGTTTTAGCTGATTCTCTAGCATTCTCTAAAGTATACTATCATATCATCGGCAATTATGTGTGACAGTTTTGTTTCCTCATTGCCTAACTAATTCCTTCTATTTCTCTATTCTCTTATTGCTAACACTAAAATTTCTAATACAATATTGAAATAATAGTAGTGAAAACGGGCATCCTTGCTTCACCTCTGATCTGACTGGGGAAATTTCTACTTAATCTCCATTACATATGGTGCTTGTTAATGGTTTCCTATGCTGTCTAGTGTTTTTTTTTTTTTTAAATAAGAATGGTGCTATATTTTGTCACAAAGTTTTTTCTGTATGTATTGAGATAATCATATGATTTCTGTTGGTTCTATTATTGATATGGTCAGTTAGCAAATGGTTCTATTATTGAATGAGCCTGGCATTCCTGATATAAATTCCATCTGATCACAGTGTATTATCCTAATAATTTGTTGCTATATTCTCCTTGCTAGTATTTTATTTAAATTTTTGCATTGACATTCATTAGGAAACTTTGTCTATAGTTTACTTTGGCTCTTTTGGCTCCTTCTTGTTTAGGTAACATCACCATATTTGTGTCATAAAAGGATAAATATTCATCCGTTTCATGTAGATTGTCAGATTTATTGGCATACAACTGGACAAAATAGTTCCTAATTATTGTTCTAATTTTCTCTTAATTGGTGGCAAATTCAACCTTTTCCTTTTGATAATGATAATTTTGTTTTCTTTCTTTTTTAAAAAAATCAATAACCAATAGTTTTTTTTCATAAAATCAGCTGTGAGTTTTATTAATTAGATCAATGGTTTTCTTACTTTGAATTTTATTAATCTTTCCTTTGATTTGCAGGATTTTCAATTTGGTGTTTAATTGGGGATTTTTTTTTCACATTTACTTATTTTATTTTTAATTACAGAATAAAAACACCATAGCACTATAAAATAAAAAATAAGATTGCTCATAAAATTGCAAGTCTATTATGTACAACTTACTATTCCTTTTAAACATATCATAAAGTTATCATGAAAATTTCTTTTTTTCCTTGTACCTCTGTCCCTGCACCCTAGAGATAATTACTATTAGGCACACACACACACATATACACAAATACATAAACACACACATATATAAACATTTATACATATACACATTATATATATATGAATTATCCTATACAAACTTTTATTTATTAGTTCTTTTGCTGTATCCAAATGACATATTCCTTCATATATCTTTTAAATATCCTTTATAGTTAATTTGTATATTTCTAATAGACAGAATCACTTATTTGCTCAATATTGTTCTTAAAATAAAGACGCTGTTGCTGTATACAATGTTCTCTTGGTTCTGCTCATTTCATTCTTCATTATTTTGTTCATGTCTTTCAATGTTTTTCTAAGATCATTGAGTTCACCACTTCTTATATCACAGTAATATTCTATCATAATCATATAACACAACTTGCTTAGCCATTCCTTAATTCCTGTAGTTTTCAAGTCTTTGTCACCACAAGAAGAGCTGCTATAAACATTTTTAGAACATAGTGGTTCTTTCCCTTTTTCTCTAATTATTTTTGGAAATAGACCTAGTAGTGGCATATCTGAGTCCAAAGAGTATAGGCAATTTATGAACATAATTCCAATTTGCTAGACCTGAAAATTCTGGGATTTGGTCTGTAATATTCCTGGGAATTTTAATTTGTGATCTCTTTCGTAAAGTGATCAGTGATCTGTGAATTCTTTCAATTACTATTTTTCTTTCTGGTTCTAGGATACTAGGGAAGTGTTCCTTGATAATTTCTTGAAAGATGCTGTTCAGGCTCTTTTTTTTAAATCATGTCTTTCAGAAAGTTCGTTAATTCTTAAATTCTCTCTCCTGGATCAACCAGGAAACAATTATTTTTGCAATTAGGTATTTTACATTTTCTTCTATTTTTTCCATTCTTTTGATTTAGTTGATTAATTCTTGATTTCCCATAGAGTCATTAGTTTCCACTTACCCAATTCTATTTTTTAAGTAGTTACTTCTTTTCATTGTACTTTTGTAACTCCTTTTCCATTTGTTCAATTATACTTTTTAAGGAGTTACATTCTTCATTGGACTCTTGTCCTTCCTTCATTTGGCAAATTCAACTTTTTAAGGAGTTTTTTTTTTTCAATTAATATTTGTACTTCCCCTCCCCCATTTTTTTGTATTTTCTTTACCAAGCTGTTGACTCTTTTTTATGATTCTCTTGTATACTTCTTGTTTCTTTTCTCAATTCTTCTTCTGCCTCTCTTATTTGATTTTTAAAATCCTCTTTTAGCTCTCCCAAGAGAATTTTCTGTCCCCAGAAACATTATTTCCTAGTTGTGTGACTCTGGGCAAGTAACCCAACAGTCTTAGTGAAAAAATAGATAAATAAAAGCAACCTGTGGCTTTGCTTATAGATATTGTATAGTTTTCCACTTGATTCAGTTTTATGTCTTGGTGTCTCCTGAGTCATAAAATTTCTTTATCATCAGTGTCTTCTGTTTAATCACACTCTAGCCTTGTTTCCTGAGTTAAAACTTTATGTTAGGGACAAGCCACTGACTGCTCCTATATCTTGAATGGGTACTGAGATGCTGTTTAATTCTGATTTGTATTTTTTAGAGTCCTACTGATGACTTTCCCTGGTCATTCTGGTGCTTGTATTAAGCATTCTGCCAGGTTTCAGATCTATCTGTACCCTTTTGACACAGAAAAATGTTCTTCAAGACCTTCATGGCCCACTCAAGTCAGTGTTCTTCCACCTTTCAGACTATTTCAGAATGATTGCTACTAGCCCAGCCTTACTTTTGTAGGCTCTTATCTCTGTTCATAGAGTCTGTGTTCTAGGAGTGTCATATTTCACTCAATTTTCCTTATTAAGGAACCAGTCTTCCTGCTCCCTGATTATTACTATTGAGTTGTTTCAGTCATATCCTACTCTTCCTGAATCCATTTTGGATTTTCTTGGCAAAGATACTGGAGTGGTTTGCCAATTCCTTCTCCAGCTCATTTTACATAAATTTATAGGCAAACAGGGTTAAGCAATTTGCCCAGCATCCCACAACACAAGTGTCTGAAGCCAGCTTTGAATGTAAGAAGATGAATTCTCCTGATTTTAGGCCCAACCCTTTACCCACTGTGCCATCTAGTTCCCTGATAAACAGGCCTAGAACCTGCAGGCATCTTTCAAATTTTTCAAGTGTTCATCCTGTATAAAGAACCTTTTTTAAAGAACCACATTGCTCACTTCTTGGTATGAGGAAGAAGCTAAAAAAAGTTCTCTAAAAATTGTCGGCTTCACCAAATCCTGATCTTCAAGAGGAAGATATCACTCTATGGTTGAAACAAAAAAGGTACAAAAACTTTTGTGAAGATAAATCCACTTACATGGAATATGTTCATGCTTATGGACACACAATCTGAAAGACAAACAACTCTTGTTACAAGAGAACTCTGCATGCATCTGATAATAGCAGCCCTGAGTGAAACAAGGCTAGCAAATTAAAGCCAAATTACTAGAGTTGAAGCTGGATACAAGTCTTTTCTGGAATGACTGTAGTGATGGGGAGTACCATGAAGCTGGCATAGTTTTTCTGCAATCAAAACTAATCTATACAATACATAATTTTTATTGTATTAAATTAAAATGCTTTTGTACAATCAAAACCAAAGTAACCAATATTAGAAGGAAAGCAGAAAGCTGGTAAACAATCTTTACAACAAATAAAACAGCCTCATTTCTCAAATATACAGAGAGCTGAATCATGAGGGCTTATGGGAAATCATGACAAAATCTGGTCACCCAGAAAAATCCATCAGAATTATATGTCAGTTTCATGACAGTATGCTTGAATAAATTCTGAATAATGGATGATGTTATCACACTTTCCTAGTCACCAATGGAGTGAAGCAGGACTGTGTTTATTCACATGCTTTTAGGCTGATGTTTTCAGTAATGTTGTCAAATGCCCTTAAAAGGGAGGAAAAGGTCAGCTCCTATACTGATTGCAAATTATTTAATTATAAGCCAAAATTAAAGTGGAGGAAGAATTTATGCTTGACTTTTTGTTTGCAGATGATTGTTCATTCAATGCAGTTACTGAGGCTGAGATGCAAAGAAATATGGATTAAAGCTCCACCAGCATCATCTCCACCACTGCATTATCCCTACCAGCAGTCATTGGTTACAGCAAAATGAAGACATTTTTAACACTGCGAATAAGTTGACTTACCTTAACAGTTTGCTTTCCAGGGATGAACACATAGATGATGAGGTTGACACATGCATAGTCAGAGCTAACTAGGTATTTGGGAGGATCTTAAGGAAAGTGTGGGAGAGAAGAGGTATTAGGCTGACTACCAAATTGAAGGTCTATAGAATCATTGTGCTGACCTTATTGTTATATGCCAGTGAAACCTAAATAATACAGTGGTGCCATGCAAGGAAATTTAATAGTTTCCATTTGAATTGTCTTAGGAATATTTTGAAGTTCACCTGGCAAGATAAGGTACTGGACAGTGAGGTCCTTTCTCAAACTAAACTGCCAAGCATTCAAACTCTTATACAGAGCGTGCAAACCTGATGGGTTGGGCACATTTTTTGAATGGCAAACAATCATTTGCCTAAAAAGACTATCAAGGCAACTTGCTCCCACAGAAATCAGAAAAAGCAGTACAAGGGCACTCTCAAGATCTCTCTGAAGAACTGTGGAATTTACTATGAGACACAGAAGATATCAGGATAATACTGTGTTTCAACACCAAAGAAGATACTGTACTTTATGAGCAAAGCAAAATTACAAGGACTCAAAGGAAATGTGAGATTTGCACTATTTTGTGGCTGACTTTTGGAAGAGCCTTCTGAGCTCTTATTGGTCTAATTAGCCATTGATTGGCCAAAAAAAGGTCCCAGGTCAAGGCCCACATGTCTTTATTTGGGCCCTGATTCGCTTAAAATGAATGCAAATAGCAATTGTTTCTGGTTTTGGTCAGATCTCTAGATTATTTTTTTTTTTGACTAGGTTAAAAAAAGGTCATTCTTTGCCTCATTTCATTCTATTAGCCTTAATCACTGAATGGGCAGTTGCCTCAATCAAACTGAGACTTGTTAAAGACCTTAGATTAAAAAGTTCAAAGTTTCTCACTGTATCTGGGACCATCTTCAGTCATTCTCATTTATATCTTGCCACTGGACCAAGATGACTCTGGAGAAGAAAGTGAGTCTGGGGATAAAATGAGGAGAACTAGGGCTTACACATCCCTCTTTCACTTAAATCCAATTCATTTGCATGTCGACAAATAAAAACAACCAGCTAAGTATAAGAAACATTATACTTGGTGATGTAATTTTAGACCCTTTCAAGAATGAAGGACAACAACCAATCTACCAACACAAACCTAACAGCTCCAAACATCCTTCAAGCATTTCTGGTTTCCATGCATGTGGATTTCCATGCACATATTACCCTGATTTCTCTGATTAGACCACCTTAGTACCAAAAGATTTCCAGCTTTCTCTGTATAGAACTACGATGAATAAAGGCATTAATGTAGTCTGTCTTCAGATTACTTGATAATTAATCAATTTAGTGCTATTTTTTATCTTTATGTGAGGGTTGGGCTATTCTGCTTCTATTTAATTTACCATTTTAATCAGAAGAATGAATGCTCTTTTGTAATTAAATAATAGTATTCAGATCTTGGGACAGCTAAGTAGTCCAGTGGATAGAGTGCTGGGCCTGAAGTCAGGGAGACATCTTCCTAAATTCAAATCTAGCCTCAGATACTTAGCGGCTGTGTGATCCTGGGCAAATCACTTACCCATTTGTTCCTATTTTGTAAAATGAGCTAGAAAAGAAAATGGCAAACCACTGCAGTATCTTTGCCAAGAAAACACCAAATGGTCTAACAAAAAGTTGGACCTGATTGAAAAGGACTGAACAACAATAACAAATTGAGATGTAACTTTATGTTTAAGTTTAGCAAGAACATGAGGCAGAACTTAGACACTAATAACCTGAATACTTCCTCTACAACAAAATAATGGATGAATAGGTTCAGAAGCCAATAAGCTCCTCCTAACTTTTATTTCTCTCCCTATATTCCCTTCACTAACTTTCACCACATTCTCTCCACTCCATATAATATACTTTTTTCATAGCCCAATGATAACGATTAACTCTTTATCTATCATTTGTATAATAACTCTCCTATAGCATAGCTTCTTGAACTTTTTCACTAATGACTGATTTTCAGCTGAGAAATTATTGCAATACCCCATTTTGAATCTGAGCCAAGGTGTTTTTGACAATGTTCGTGCGTGTGTAGAGCAAAGCAAAGCACGCATGCTGTGTGTTAAGAACCAAGGCTGCAATGTAGTTGCATGATGCAACACAAGCAAGCTCAACCAGAAACACCTTGAATTCATTATGTGTTTGATTTTGAATTAATTTTTGGTCATTGCTTTCTGAAACCTTTTACTGTTTCTAAGTTTTTTGCAAACCCCACAATCAATTATGTGACCATATGGAATTGTGACCTTTAATTTAAAAAGCTTTGTCTTATAGAAATGTAGGTGTGATCACTCCCTTTGTTAGCTGTTCTAAAGAGAGCTTTTCCTCATATATATAGAGGTACTGACTACACATCTCTTTCCCTCCATCCTTATAATATTTCACTTGTATAGTTAGTGTAAGGGAGAATTCCAAGGGAGAGAAAGTATGTTTAGTGTGGCTGATTTGGCCAGACACAATGAGAAATGCCTTCTGTTAAAATTAAAGATTCATTTTGTTGATAAACAAATTTGGAGTAAAAAAAAATCTAGAACACAATTCCAGCTCTGTGTGACTATAGAGAAGCTGCTTTATTTTTCTGGATTTCAGTTTTCTCATCTATAAAATGGAAAGATGGTTAGATTAAATGATACTTTCTATCCTTTCACACTCTAAACATTTTTTTTTTGTTTTAATAAACTTCTCTTTTATAAAGCTTTATAAAGCTCTTTTAGGAGCTTTAAGCCCATAATACATTTGGACACAAATCCTGGATTTTCAATTTTCTTGACAATTGACTCAATCTCCCTAGAGGCCTCTATCATTCTATCTCTTATTTCCTCAATTATTAAATGAGGGGGCCTGCAATAGATAATCTTTAAGGCTCCTTCTACCTCTAAATTGATGATGTATGATCTTATTGACAGACATGTTGCTTCAACCAGTTCTCTTCTATTTATTCCATTTTGGTTCAGTTTGGTTTAACTCAAGGAAGTTTGGTAGAATGGATAAGGGATTGGTCTTAGAGTCAGAAGATCTGAGTTGTTTTGTTTGTTTGTTTGTTTCTTTGTTTGCTGAGGCAATTGGGGTTAAGTGACTTGCCTAGGGTCACATAGCTAGGAAGTGTTAAGTATCTGAGGCCATATTTGAATTTAGGACCTCCTGACTTCAGGGCTGGTAATCTATTCACTATACCATCTAGCTGCTCTGAAACCTGAGTTTTAGTACCCGTTTCAACACATTGCAGCAGGTCACTAAGTGTCTTTATTCCTCACTTTCCCAACCTACTGAAAGCAACATCATTCTGATTCCTCTTAGATTATTAATTTTAAAATTGCTTGATATTTATTTTGTACTTTAATGCTTATTAAAAGTATTTTTCATAATAACCCCATGAAATAGGCACTGAAAGATCAGTATATTCTTTTTTACAGAGATGCAAATGGGCACTGAAAAGACATGGTTTCACTGAAGAAAATATACTTAGTCACTGAAATATCCAGGACTTTATCATTTTAGTACCATCATCTTAGTACACATCCAGTTTCTTTTTCACTTTATCAGTAGAGACTACTTTTCCCTTTCCCTGGATTTGTTTCTATTTTCTTGCATCACAAAATCATGGCATTTTAAGACAGAGCCAGCTACTTACTAAAGAATAACATTCTAATTTTGTATATCTCTAAATGAAAGGAGGCTTTTTGTTATAGTTGTTCCCCTTATGTCAAGTCAAAATATGCCTTCCTACAATATCCCCAGTTATTCCTAGTTCTGCTTTCTGGGACAGGCAGAACAACTAGAATATTTCCACATTTCATATATTTGAAGACAGCTTTCATTCCCTTCACCTCAAAGCTTCTCCATGGTAACCAATCCTGGTGATCTTCAAATGGTATGATGACCAGTCTCCTGCTTACATTCCCCTGAATAGCTTCTAAATTATGTGGGAACTAGAAGTGAGCATAAAACTTGTGATGGTCTTAACTCAAGGCAGAATATGGTAACAATTTCACTTTCAATATGAATATCAAGCTTTTCCTAATTACCATCTAACAAGAATTAGCTTTTTGGGCTACTGTTTCACACATTGTTGCCTCATCTCAAGCTTACTAGACTACTAAAGGTGTTTTTTCAGTGTTAAATGTGGTCTAGCCATACCTTCTTCAGCTACATTGTGCATTTGTTGGAGGTTTTTTGTAAACTTTATATTTACATTATTTTTATCCCCATTTAATTGTTGTTATCTTGTTGTATCTCGACTTTGTAATCCAATATTTTAACTATGTCTCCTAGCTTTGTATCATCTGTAAATTTGATAAACATGCAAGTATGCCTTTATTCAAATAATTAATACAATTGTCAAAGGCAGGCTACTCTTTTGTATTTCAAAGAACTTGCTGCAAAAAGCCATTCATATAGGAAGTTAATCCTAGAAGATGCAATATTAAAATATTATTCCCCCTCAATGAACTATTTCATCTTATTATTTTACAGTTATTAATACTAATAAAAGTTCATATTTAGTGTTTTAAATATTTTATAAAGCAGTTTCCCACAACATCCTTGCAAAACATTATTTTTCCTATTTTACAGAAGGGAAAATTGGGGCTCAGAGGGATTAAGCAATTTATCCATGGTTATATCTTCACTGGTTGAGTGAAAGTACCATCTGTAGAACAGATAGGTCTTGAATCCTGAGTCCCATTCAGTCATTACAGAATATCTGAAAAATTCCCCTGACTGAAGAGAGGATTTCCTATCAGGAATTTCCATCAACCTTCACGTACTATTCTGAAACTTCCTCCAGCCTAATTAACTTGGATGGCCCTCTAGGTCTCTGTTTCAGTTTTCTACTCTAATTGTTTTTTTTTTTTTTCAATTAAATCATTTTAATCAAACTCCCCTTCTTGCAAACTACAATTTTCCAAAAAACTTGCCCCAAAGGGATTGTTTATGATGTTCGAATCAAATGTAAGTCAAAGAGCTCAGCAGCCACCCAGGTGGTGATTTCCAGGAAAGCTGATCCCCCTTTCTCTTGAAATAAAGCAAAAAGCTAGCCATGAAGAAATCAAAGGAAAAAAGTAATGTTAGCATACACCTTGACTATATGTAGTTCATCTCATATTCCACTTACTGAACTATGAAAATTTTTACTGTCACCTTGTTAAAGGGCAAGATTTCAAAATGGTTCACAGATAGTCATTCATTTTATTTAATATTTCTTTTCACATATCCTCTCTCCACAGAAAGAATTATAAATTGGGACAAATGTCCAAAAGTAATCAACACTTTCAAAGATTTCGAAAAAAAATAAAAGCCTCCCTGACAAATTCTCCATCTTCCCATCCCTCAAAATGCTTGGCCTAATATAAGACACATTTAATAAACAGTATACTACTGGCTAAGAATTTTTTTTTAATCTGGTGTTTATAATTCCAATTGGTGTAAAATTTCTTGATGGTTAACACATCATGTTACAGACACTCTTCAATGAATGACTCATTCCCAAATAATTGACTAGCTTTGTAATTTGGGAAGTAAAAATCATATTTATGAGTCCCCAGAGGGGAGCACCTAAATTACTATGCATAAAAAGCAGATAAATTATTTTTAAAATCACAAAAGCCCCCATTAGCTTTTATCTGTGCATTAAGGCAGTGCTTCCTCAGCACAGATGGCTGCCTAAAATCACATGAATATTTTTCAATTGAGGCTTTTTTAATATCTTGATGGCAAAATTACATGTTGGTTATTGTAATCCTGTCTTATATTCAGAGACATAAGTGGATGGGTCAGATTTCTTACCACTGACACTCTCCTGATGTCTTCTGAGGGTGACTGACATTCAATACTGACCAACAGCAAGTTACAACTTCTGATGAATTTTCATTTATTATATCAATGGAAGGGAGGGAGGAATGAAGAAAGAAAGAAAGAAAGAAAAAAAGAAAGAAAGAAAGAAAGAAAGAAAGAAAGAAAGAGAGAGAGAGAGAAGGAGGGAAGAAGGAAGAAAGGAAGGAAGGAAGAGAGAGAGAGAAAGAAAGAAAGAAGAGAGGTAGGGAAGGAAGAAAGAAAGAAAGAAAGAAAGAAAGAAAGAAAGAAAGAAAGAAAGAAAGAAAGAAAGAAAGAAGGAAAGAAGTAAAGGAGGGAGGGAGAAAGAGAGGAATGGAAGAAGAGAAGGAGCAAAGGAATGAGGGAGAGAAAAGGAGGGAGGGAGGGCAAAGAGAGAGAAAAGGAGGAAGGGAGGAATGGAGGGAGAGAAGAAGAAAAAAGAAAGGAAGAAAAAGGAAGAAAGAGAAAAGAAATTCATAGAGGTTGCTTTACACTAGGTTGGCAAAATATTGCTTCTAACTCTAATTGTATTTTTATTCACCATGGATTTGAAATCTAGAAGTCCTGGGCTTTTAAACCAGACTCCTTTCTCCACTTTTCCAGAGTATTGTAAATTAGTTTAGTATGCTTGAAAGAAGCCATAATTGTAACTGCTCTTGTTGACACATCAACTTGATGCCACACAGAGCCAGTCTTGGGACCCTAGCCCTCAGTTTTCTAGTTACAGTGCATTTTAAGGGCCTGACAGGTCTGGTGCTAAGATGTTCTGAATTAGATTTGAATTACAACCGCTAAATGCCCTTGTCAAAGCTTGTTATGTTTGACACTAGCCATATCCATGAGCTGACTGTTCCTATGGAGGGTACACAGTTTAAACAAAGACATACTCCCCAGCTTCATGCAGAATTGTCAAAATATAATTGAGTTAAAAAGAGCTGCAAAAGGAGCAGAATTGCAATCTTTGCTTCTCCTTTTGGCTTTGAAATAAATCCAGGAGACAATTTTGTGGCATCATAAGTACAAAATAAGAAGGTTTTCTCCTAACATGCGGGTTCTAACAAAAGAAACAACCCAGAATTGTCTCCATATTTAAATATTTAAAGTAGCCCAAACATTTTCAAACCCACTGGGGTTTTGTGCTTAAAGTTCCTCAAGAGAAAGGAATAAAAAACAACTGGCAGTGAGGGGTTGGAGAAAGAACTATACTCAGCCAGGAATTCTGAAGTAAGAATATGAAAAACATGAGACCTCTCTCTATTCAAGGACCTTTATTCAGAGTTCTGGCCATTGAATCATAGAATGCTTGAGCTTCAGAATCTAATAATCATAAAGTTTGATTCTTTCCTTTGATAGACTAGGGAACTTGAACCTAAGGCTGAGAAATGGAAGTCCCAAAGTGGCAAAGCTGGGAATAGAACCCTGTTCTGATTACCAAGGTGATGGCAACTAATGTATCTCAACAAAACACAAGAGAAAATCTTATACGTACCTGGCAATTCTGTTCAACCTTCTTTTTCAGTCCTCTTTTGTTTTGGGAAGTTTCTAACTTATGGGTGCTGATGAAATGCAAATTACAGTAGAAGTCTATGGTATTTGGATGAGAAGAAAGCAATTCTTGCTTCTTCTTACCCAGTAAGGTATGCAAAGTGCCTCTCTTAGCAAAATTCTCTATTTCATAGGTATCTATTTGCTTTAATGGAAATAGCAGGCTGTCAGATAGCAAAGCATACCTCTTGGCCTCCTGATGCTAAGCATAAATTTATAGGGCTTAGTTTAAAAATACCTTCAAAAGACATTCCAGTGGCCTGACCAGGAGATCTATCCAGAAGCAACTGAGAGTGTGATGAAAGAGTAGGTTCTCAGGTCCCATCTGGAAGGGACATTTTAAGTTTCATTAAGGAAAACTCCTGAGGAACTGAAAGAATGTTTGCCCCATTGTAAGAGGAAAAGAAAAAAGGGAAATATGGAAGAACCAGAGAGAGAAAAGAGTGGTTACAAATTCCACAGGAGCCTTAGCAGAAAACCATTTAAGACCAGTTCGATCCCTAAAATGTAGACCTTAGGGAAATGGAACAGCTCCCTTTTCCATATGGGTCATACAAAAACATGTTGTGAGAAAAATATTTCCAAAGCTGATGTTAAAAAGTTTCTTTCTAGCAGAGAGCAAAATATTCTCCTTTAAAAAATTAAAAAAAAAAAAAAAAAAAAAACACTGGAAGCTCCAAGCTGAAACTGATTAAGTATGTGTCTGAACCTACCTACTGACTTGCCCAGTAAGTGTAAACAGCCTAGTCTATTATGAACACGATTCATGGTTTAACTTTGGGAAGACAAATATTGAAGAAGGAAATGTCCCAGGCCCAACAAACTCCATATTTAAACCCTTAAAGGTACCAGGAAGTAGCTTAAATATGCACCCCTTTCTCTCTGTTGATTTTTATATTCAATTAAGAAGTCAAGGACTTTTAGCAGTGTTGTCCTGATATAATTCAGATGCAAATCACATTTCTGGAGTTCAGCTGGTGCCCTTTAAGCAGGACTCTTTTGACACAATAATTATAGGGCTGGAATGATGCTTTACATTAGTGTATAAAACACTCATTAAATTAAAATTCTTCCATGAAATCATGAAAATAAACAGTCTGTCTAAACTGGCATCAACAAATTCACAGGGTGCTCCTGCACTTTCTCAGAGTCGCCCTGCTAGTGACTGTACTACAAGGCCCTATTTAACCACGAAGTGTTAAAGGTTCACATTTCTTTGAAGACTCCATTCTGCTTCTTTTTAAGATTATTGCTTTAATTGTTTTTACAACTTGTAAGATTTTAAAGCTATTAGACCTCAAATGGGGGAGGGAGGGAGAGGATCTGAAATGGTGATTATTATAACTTTCATAAGCTGTTGAGGAGATGGCTAGGGTTACCCTCATTCTCCATGCAGAAGAACCACATCCCATGCCACCCTCCACCCCCAACTAAGATCTTAAGGGACACATAAAAAGTACAAGAGTTCCTTCATGTCTGCTGAAGTGGGATCAGGGATTTTATAATGCTCTTGGGGGATGGGGAGACAAATACCATCATTTTGAAGAACAGAAAGATGCGGAAGGAACTGGTTTTTAAAAGGGTCCACCCTTTTTTCCTTTCTTAAATTTCATTCTTTCACCTGCCCTCTTGGGATCAAAATTCAATTCAAAGATTCTAAGAGCTCAAAGACAACTCAGGAACTCTCTAGTCCAATATATGCCTAACTAAAAATCCCTTCTACAATCTCTCCAAATGATCTCACTGAGGAAACCCACTATTTTCTAAGATAGCCTATTCAGTTTTTGTAAAGCCTTTAATTGTTAGGCAGCTGTTTGTATGTGTGTTTTCTAAACTCAAGTCCAAATGTTCCTAACTGTAACTTTCATCAATTTCTAATACTCGTTCTACCCTCTAGAGCAAACAGATTTAATACCTCTTCATTATTACAGCCCTTCAAATACTTGAAAAAAAAACTATTATTCTTTCTAAGTTTTCTCATCTCCAAATCAATCATTTCTAGTTCTTTCAGTTAATTTTCTATGTTATATTCTTTAGAATTTTCACCAGTATTGTTAGCTGGCTTTTGACATCTCTCAGCTTGCTTAGATATCCTAAAATGTAGTGCCAAAACTAAACACAGTACTCCATTTATAGCCTGACAAAGGCAAAATATATCAGAATTATTATTTCATTGTTCTGAAGACAATTCTTTTAAAACCATATTAACTTTATTCCACCTGACATGTCATACTGCTGAGTCATATTGAGCTTGAAGTCGATGAAAACATTTGAAATTTTTTTTATTAGAATGCCATGATTCCTATTTCCTTTACTTGTGATGTTGACTTTTTTAACCCAAGCAAATAATTTTACATTTAACCTTGTTATATTTCATCTTATTAGATTCAGCAGAACATTCTAGCTAGTCAGGATCTTTGGGGATTTAGCCTCTGTCATACAACTCATCATCCTTTCTAAGTTTTGTGTCATTTGCAAATTTGAAAATCCTGTAATCAATGGTAAATGTATTAAACAACATAAGGCCTAGAATTGAGCTCAGGAATAATCCAACAAAGAAGTTCCTTCAAGTTGATATCACAATTTTGAATAACTATATTTTGAATACAATCTTTTTTTTTCCAAATGGTTCCAAATCCATCTACTCTTACTATTATCTAGTCAATATCTTACTACCTTATCCAAAAGTATAGAATAAGAGACTTGATTCAAATACTTTGCTGAAATCTAAATATGCTATAATCATAGCATTCCCCTGTTTTCCCACTTTAGTAACTGTTTATGATAACCTCTAATGATTACTGAGATTCATTTCTAAGTGCTCTGAAAATATCCTCTCAATAATGTGTTCTAGAATTTTGTCAAGAAGAGAAGTCAAAATTTCCATTCTAAAGTTTATAGAAATTCTCTTACTCTTTGGGGAAAACAAGTACATTTTTTTTCTTCCCTCATGTACCTTATCTGTCATTCTCTAAGAAATATCAAAAATCTCTATAACTCAGCAATTAAAAGTCTCAGATCTTTTGAAACTTTAAGAAATAATTTGACCATCTCTAATGATGTTAATTCATCAAAGGAAGCTAGATATCCATACATTTTAGGGTTTCTATTCCTTTTTAATCAATTTTTTTCTACTTTTCCAAAATCAAAGATTATTCTTTTTAGAAGAGAAAACAGGAGTAAAATTAAGAGGAATACACCTTCCTTTCCATTATATATTATTGAGGGGGAGGGAGGGGCCAAGATAGCTGAGAGTAGACAAATCTTTATCTGAGCTCCTCCTAGTGGTCCTCAGATCAACACCAGATCAAACCTCTGAACTGGTTTTGGAGTGATAGAACCCACAAATATTTGGAGTATAATAAATTTCCAGCAGAAGATACTTTGGAAAAGGTTTGTTTCAATCTGGCAGAGGTGGGAGGGGAGGAGGCAGCCCAGCACAGCTACAGTGCAGGGTCCTAGGGTGGTGTGGGATCCAGGGAATCTACTAGGAGGCTCTTAGCCAAATTCAAGTACATTGGCTACTCTGTCATGGTAACATATCAGTGGATCAGCAGATTAGCTATGAGACATCCAATGCAAGTACAAAAGACAAATAATGAGCCTCTGAACTCCAGAATAACAAGGGACTAGGCCACACCTACCCAGAACCAGAAGTCAGTCACCTGAATGGCCCCAGAGCAACAAAAACAAGTGTTATCTGTAGAAGAAGCTCAGGACAATCTCCCCTTTGCTCTAAGAGCAGACCTCAATCTTTTAAAAAATGAACAAAAAAGCAAAAAGAACTCTGACCATAAATAGTTGTTGTTTTTTATAGAGTAAGAGAACAGACCTCAAATCCTGAGGATCCTAAAAGCAAATCATCTCCAGATGAAGGTCCAAAGAGTGATATGAGTTGGTCTCATCTCACAAGGCTCTCTTGAAAAAATTCAAAAAAGATCTAAAGAGAGAATTAGAAGAAAAATGGGGAAAGGAAATTAGAATTTTCCAAGAGAGTTTGGAAAAGGAAAAACAAAAATTATCTGAATAAAACTCTTTAAAAATAGATTTGATAAAATGTAAAAAGCTATAACTCCTTACAAAATAGATATGAAAAAGAAACCAATTCACTGAAAAATAGAATTTGTGAAATGGAAAAAAAATGTAATGAACAAAACACCTCATTTAAAAGTTCAATTGCCCAGATCCAAAGGAGATAAAAAAGCTAACTGGAGAAAATAATTCATTAAAAATTAGAATTGAACAAATGGAAGTGAATAACTCAATAAGACTTCAAGGATCAGACAAACAAAAAACATGAAAAAATAGAAGAAAATGTAAAATACCTCAGTGGAAAACAAGTGGCCTGGAAAATAAATCTAGGAGAGACAATCCAAGAATTATTACACTTCCTGAAAATCATGATGAAAAAAAAGAGCCTAGACATGCTGTTTCAGGAAATCAAGGAAAACTGCCCTGATAATCTTAGAACCAGAGGATAAAATGACCATTGAAAGAATTCACCAATCACCTCCTGAAAGAGACCCCAAAAGGAAACCACCAAGGAACATCATAGCTAAGTTTCCGAATTATCAAATCAAGAAGAAAATATTGAAAGTAGCCTGAAGGAAGCAATTCAAATATTAAGGAGCCACAATCAGGATTACTCAGGATCTAGTAGCTTCCATTTTAAAGGGCATGGAATCTGATATTCCCAAAGGCAAAGGAACTTGGATTATAACCAAAAATCAACTACCCAGCAAAATTGAGCATTATTTTTCAGGGGAAATTATGGACATTCAATGAAATAGGTGAATTTCATTTATTTATGATTAAAAGATAAGAGCTGAATAGAAAATTTGATTTTCAAATACAGAACTCAAGAGAAGAATAATAAGGTTTAAAAAAAGAAAGAAAAAATAACTTTCTTTTAAAATTTAAAAAGTTTATATCCCCATATGGGAAGATAATACATTTAATTCTTGAGATCTGTATCTCTGTTCTGGGTGTACTTAGAGAGTGCAGGTATAATTTGATTATATAATGATGATATAAAAAAGAAGCTAGAAGAGGAAAGGTGATTCTACAGGAAGAAGAGTTAAAATGGGATAAATTACATCTCATGAAAAGGAAGAAAAGACCTATTACAATTGAAAGAAAGAAGGGTGGAAAATGAGCATTGTGTGAATCTATTCTCATCATATTTCACTCAAAGAGAGAATATTAGACACATTTAGATTCACAGAGAAGCTTTTCTCACCCTATAGGAAGTAGGAAGGGAAAAGGGAAAAGAAAAGAGGAGGCTAATAGAAGGGAGAAAAAAAGTAGAAGGGGAAAGGTATAAGATAGAGGGAGGGATTGTAAAAGGGGAATGTTGTTTGAGGAAGGGGGTGGCTAGAAGCAAAATATTAGGGAGGAGGGAAAGGGGTAAAGGAATGAGAAAAGTATAACGGGGAAAACAGGATGGAAGGAAATACAGAGCTAGTAATTTTAATTGTGAATGGGATGAACTCTCCCATAAAATGGAAGTGGGTAGTAGACTGGATCAAAAGCCAGAATCCTACAATTTGTGATTTACAAGGAATACATTTGAAGCAGAGTAATACATTCAGAGTAAAGGTAAAAGGCTAGAGCAGAATCTGTTATTTCCAACTAAAGTTTAAAAAAAAGCAGGGGTATCAATCCTGATCTCAGATCAAGCAAAAGCAAAAATAGATCTAATTAAAAGAGATAAGGAAGGAAACTATGTCCTACTAAAAGGTATCATAGATAATGAAGTAATATCAATACTAAACATATATGTACCAAGTGGTGTAGCATCCAAATTCCTGGAGAAGTTAAGAGAGCTTCAAGAAGAATTATTAGACAACAAAACTATACTAGTAGGGGATCTCAACCTTGCTCTCTCAGAACTAGATAAATTGAACCCCAAAATAAATAAGAAAGAAGTTAAGGATGTAAATAGGATTCTAAAAAAGTTATGTATGATAGATTTTTAGAGAAAATTGAACAGAGATAGATAGGAATATACTTTTTCTCAGCAATACATGGAACCTATAGAAAAATTGACCATGTATTCAGTCATAAACCCTCAAAATCAAATGCTGAAAGGCATAAAATAGTAAATGCATTTTTTTCAAGTCATGATGCCATTATCTATTATTATCATTCCTTCCACTTGAAGAGTGGTCTTTTTGTATCCAACATAGCTTAAAAAATAGTTTTTGCTGTCATGCATTAAAAAAGGATTTCACATTTAGAATACTAATAAATAAGCTAAAATTTATACATATTTACATTAAATTAAAAAGATTATGCACAAACAAAACCATTGAAGCCAAGATTAAAAAAGAAACCAGGAAACAGGGGTGTGTGATTTTTACAGCTATTTTCTCTGATAAAGGCCTTATTTCTCAACTATATAACTGAGTCAAATTTATAAAAATTTGAGTCATTTCTTAACAGATAAACGACAAAATTATATAAATAGGCTGTTTTGGATGAAGAAATAAAAATTGTATAATCATATGAAAAATGCTCTAAATCACTATTAATTAGAAAAATGTAAATTAAAACAATTCTGAGATACTACCTCACACCTATCAGAGGGGCTAATCTGACAGGAAAAGAAAATGACAAATGTTAGAGGAGAGTGAAAAATTTGAGATACTAATGCACTACTGGTAAAGTTGTGAAATGATCCAACAATTCTGGAGAATAACTTGGAATTGCCCAAAGAGCAATAACATTGTCCCTATTCTTTGACCCAACAATACCACTTCTAGATCAGAATCCCAAAGAGATCAAAAGGACCTACATGTACAAAAATATTTATAGCAGCTTTGTTTGTGATGGAAAATTGAGAAGTTACCAATCAATTGGGAAATGTTCGAAAAAGTTGTGATATGTTATTGAGATAAAATACTATTGTACTCTGAGAAATAATAAGCAGGAAGAACCTGAGAAAACATAATGAATTGATACAAAATAAAGTGAGAACTGGGAGAATACTATACACAGTAACAGTAATTTTGTACAATGATCAACTATGAATGACTTCATTATTCTCTGCAATGTAAGCATGCAAGACAATTCCAAAATGTTTTATATGAATTCAAATGTATAATTAACCACATTTCTTGTCTTCTTGATGAATGGAAGAGGGACAAGAAGAAAAGAAAATTCAAAACCTATTTTTAAAAAATAAATAATAAATTTGATATTTTTTTTAAAAAGCAATTTTAAAATGATCTAAAAACTGTGATTCTTAGCACCCTTTGCCCTCTTTTCCATTAGTTTGTCATCATACCTGCAGAAGACATCTTCTAAATACCAACCTATTGATATTTGGCTGAGTCACAAACAATGCTATAGTTTCTAAATAATTTAACAACATTTTCACTCACATGGCAATGGAGTCAGAATCATAGGGGTATGAGGAGGCTGTATCATATCACAAATGAAAAATAGGATGGATGTTCAAGATAAAGAATGTCATCAAAGAAATAAACGAGCAAACAGAATAGTGATAGATATTGGAAGTGCTTTGGGAAAACAGGTAGATTAGCTAACTGTGGGTGGACATGCATTGGAATAGCCAGTTTCTAGAAAATCAGATAGAATGATGCCCCAAAAGTTACTAAAATGTACATAATCTTAGATCCACCAATACTATCCATAGACCTATACGCCAGATAGATCAAAGAAAGATGAAAGAATTTATATGAACAAAAACATTTCTATCTTTTTTTACCCCCAAATCAAAAACTAAAAGGAAGCTCGGAGGAGGAGGGAGGAGGGAGGAGGAGGAGGGAGGAAGAAGGAGAAGGAGAAGAAGAAGGAGAAGGAGAAGGAGAAGGAGAAGGAGAAGGAGAAGGAGAAGGAGAAGGAGAAGGAGAAGGAGAAGGAGAAGGAGAAGGAGAAGGAGAAGGAGAAGGAGAAGGAGAAGGAGAAGGAGAAGGAGAAGGAGAAGGAGAAGGAGAAGGAGAAGGAAAGGGGGGAGGAAGGGGGGAGGAAGGGGAAGGAGGAGAAGGAGGAGGAGAAGGAGAAGGAGAAGAAGAAGGAGAAGGAGAAGGAGAAGGAGAAGGAGAAGGAGAAGGAGAAGGAGAAGGAGAAGAAGACCTCAGTTTAAATTTTTACTCAGACAGTTACTTAACAGTGTAACTCTGAGCAAATCATTTAACTTCTCTCATCTTCAGTTTCATCATCTGTAAAATGGAGATAATAATAGAACCTCCCTCCCTCAATAAGCATTTATTAAGCACTTACTCCAAGTATTATGCTAAGTATTAGAAATATAAAGAAAAGCAAAAAAAAAAAAATGGCTTCAAGGAACTTACTTCTTGATTGGGGGAGGAGGAAAGAAGCAACATATACATAACTATCCATAATATACATACATACACATATATATTATAGACACATATTTATGGTTATGTGTGTATATATGTACATATATGTGATATTCACATGCTATATGTGAAATATCAGATGGAATAAATCAAAAACCAGAATTAAGGTTACCAGAAGAAATATCAACAACATGATACCACATAGATGATACCACTCAGAAGGCAGAGAGTGAAAAGGAATTAAAAAGTCTTCTGATGAGGATGAAAGAAGAGAGGACAAAAGCTGCCTTGAAGCTTAACATCAACAAATGAAGATCTTGGCAACAGGTCCCATCAGTTTCTAGCAAATAGAAGGAGAAGAAATGGAATTATGAACCTATTCTTAGGTTCAAAGATCATTGCAGACAGCAATTTGTAAGCATGAATTTAAATGTGCCTGCTTCTTGGGAAGAAGGCTGTGGCAAATCTGGACAATACATTAAAAAGCAAAGATATCACTTTGTCAATAAAGGTCTAGTCAAAGCTGTGGTTATTCTAGTAGCAATATATAGCTGCAAGAATTGGATTATAAGGAATACTTTCAAATGTAGTGCTGGAAAAGACTTTTGAGAGTACTGTCAACAGCAAAGAGATCGAATCAGTCAATCCTTACAAGAAATTCATTCAAGCTATTTATGGGAAAGTCAAATACTGAAGATGAAGTTTAAGTATTTTGGCTATATAATGAAAAGATAGAACTTAGTAGAAAAGACCCTGATGTTGGGAAAGATTGAAGACAAAAGGAAAAGGGGATAGCAGAAAATGAGATGGGTAGATAGTATCATGAAAATGGTTAACAAACAGAAACTTGGATATACTTCGGGAGGTAGTGAAGGATAGGGCATACTATGGTCCATAGATTCTGAAGAAGAATCAGACATGACTAAATAAGCAACAATAATATTATATATATATATATATGTATATATATATGTATATATATATATATAAAATACATATATATATGTATATAAAGCAAATCAGAGGTAATATTAGGGGGAAGACACTAAAATTAAGAGGTATCAGAAAATACTTGAGATAACATACATAAATTACCCCAGTTCTATGATTTTGCTCTTATCTACTTTAGCTTCCTTTATTTCATAAAAGGAATGTTGTTTTCTGGTATGACTGGCCTTTTGTGAACACTTCTTCCTGTTCTAAATTCTCATAGGCCAACTCTATAATTTCTCTAAGTATTAAATTTGAGCTCATTCTAGATCTGCTGTTTGAAGAATTCACTTTTTTGAGAATCAAAGCAATGTTTTTCCATCTCTGGAACTATGATACTTCTGCCATTCCCTATGATTCAAAGGAAAAAATAATGAATTTCTAAAATTTCAAAACTGTCATCTGGCTTGATTTTTCCTATTTTTTCCCTCTGGAGAAAACCCATTTTGTTTTGCAGGGAGAGAAAGAGCTGATTAAGTTAATTTTGATTTTTTTCCCAAAAAATATCATTTCTCCTTTTCTTACTTTGTTTAGTACTATAATTTAGACATAGATGGAGTAGACAAGGTAAACTTGGGGGGAGGGGAACAAGTTATGATATAACTTTTTGTTAAGGTGCATATTTTAAGAGCCTGTAAATTTTGCTCTTAACCATGGTGTCATGATGTTTATTTAATGTTTTTTGGTGTCAGAATTACAGTAAAGGTTGAAAACTGCAGACAAACTGCAACACAGGATTTTTATTCTATTGCTAGGTTCTGAATTCAGGAATCCCAGCTGCCATCTCCGGGTAACCTAACCTGTGATTTTAATAGTATTGGGAATTCCTAGTGAGGAAATTTCCATTTCAAGTTGCCCCTAGTTCTGCAACTTATAGTTTTAAAGAATTACTTATCTTAGCACCGGGAAGTAAAAGGACCTGCCTCTGGGCACTGGGTCAAACATAGGCTCTTAAACCTTGAATTTAAAACTGGCTCTTTCCATTATACCACACTATTTTTTGATCTATTTCATTACTCTAATGTGCTCTCTCTTAAGAAACTTTTGGTACCAATAGATAAATGATTTCAGTTTAATGCAATTCAATATATACATTAATCACTCAAATAGGCCAGGTAGCAGCTAGTGGTTTGGTGAATAGAGCTCTTGTAACTGGAATCAGAAAGACTTGATGCCAGATGCGACTTCAGACACTTACTAGTGATCCTGAGCAAGTAATTTAATTTCAGTTTTCTCAATTGTAAAATGAGGATAATAACAGCACCTAGCACCCAAGATTTGAAATGAGACATGTAAAATAACACAAAACAAAATAAAACAAACAACCACAACTACAAATTTTACGCAGCATCTAACACATAGTACACTCTTTATAAGGGCTTGTTCCCTCCCTCTAATCGTTATTGTTCAGTCACTCAGTAATGTCTGACTCTTAGTAACTCCATAGCACCTCTAATCCACAGGAAAATACAAATGTTAATAAAGCACAAACTATGTGTTAATAAAGCATAAAAATGGCTGAGATATATTCCCCCCCCCAAAAAAAATACCTGTGCTTCTATTGGCATAGACCCTCTCACTATCTACTAAAATGAAACACTGCTCTTTCCTTCCCTCTTTTTATTATGTATTTTCTGTGGCTGAAAAAAAATACTCACTTGGTGATCAATACTCTGGTGATGAGACTCTCCTCACTTACGGTAGTCCTCAGACAGAATATACCCAGTCCCTTGTTGATCTCACATTCAGAATCATTCAAGCTTGGTCACTCTTGACAGAGCTTGAGCTACACTGGATCCACTTTTGAAGAATCAGGATTACTTCCATGCACACTATTGCACTAAAGAAGAACTGCAAGAATGTTGATATTCCAATCATAATAATGCAAAACAGAATTATATATACAGATGGAAAGATACAAAGAAAATGGTAAAGAAAGGAAAAATCATGGCATAAGAATTTGTCTTTGAAGGATAGGAATTCTTTAGTCTCGAACATTGTTCTGAAAATTAATTTAAAGGATTTATAGCTTATCCTGTCTCTTCCCTCTCATCATTTTTTCTTCTCTTCACTGATTTAAAAAATTTCTTCCTAGATGTTATAACTGAGTCTCTTGAGCCTACTTGGTGTGCAGAGTAAGTTCAAATATCTTTAAAAAGTTATTCTATCACTATCTTCAAGACAAAGATAAATGACAAAGAGTGTTGTTGCTCAGTTGTTTCCAATCATGCTCAACTCTTAGTGACCTTGTTTTCTTGGCAGAGATATTGTAGTAGTTTACCAATTCCTTCCCCAAATCATTTTACAGGTGAGAAACTAAGATAAATGGGATTAAATGATTTGCCCAGGGTCAAATAGGTAGTTAGTGTATGAGGTGGGATTCGAACTCACAAAGATAAATATTCCTGTGTTCCTAGCACTCTATCTATTGCACCACCTAACTTTCCACAAAAATAATAGTTTTTAATAATTGTAATAATATAATTTGAGTATTATTGCTTGTCAGTTAGGTATTTAATTATAATGGGTATGTATTCATAAATATAGACTGGAAAACTCTATGGGAGAAAACATACAGAGGACACATTTTTAAGTTTAAGTTGCATTATTTATATGTTATCCATCACTTCATTAAATTAGACATCAAGAAAACAATAAATGTAAATAAAACATAAACAATAAACATATGCTGATTTTTAACATTTGCAGATTCTCATATACTGAAAATTTAACAATTAGTTCTTTCCAGCTGCTATAGAACTGAGTGAAGCACATCCCTTATAATACATATATACATATAAATGTGTATTAGATACAAATATAGAGAGAGACATAGATATAAATATACAAGTAGATATAAATATAGGTATGGGTATTGATATAGATATGGAGAGTAGTGAACTGGAGTCAACTCTAATTCAGTCTGAAATTATTATTAAATTTTCAGTATAAGCATTTATACTTCAGAAATTTGTAATCGTTAAAAGCAGGGTTCAATTTGTTGTTGTGTTGATTATGTATATATGTGTGTGTGTGTGTGTGACTGTGTTTTATATATATATATATATATATATATATATATATATGAGAAAGTGAAGATGTTCATAATATAGATTAAGCTTTAAAGTACATGTGCATAATTTTTTCAGAAACCCCAATTATTAAATACTTATCAGCATACACTGTATTATAATATAAGCATTACTTGGGGTTAACAGGAGTGAAGCAGAAGACCCAGAGAACAGAGTTATCACCATATTGAAAACTTAGTGACTAAATCTAATAATAATAAGTAATATTTATATAATGTTACAAAATATTTGTATTCATTATCTCATTTGAGTCTTATAATATTCTGGATAGATAGAGAGATACATACATACATACATATAGAGTTATAGATAGCTATATGGATGTAGATATAAGTAATAAAGAAAGAGAAACAGAAATGGGGACATGGAGAAGGACAGAGTTTTAGACACAGATAAGGATATGGATATAGACAGACAGATATAGAATGGCTATGGACATGGGCATAGATATAGATATAGGTGTAGGTGTAGTTATATATAGAAATAATGTTCTCCTGGAAGAAGATCCAGATCTCTCATCTTAATAGAGTTAAGATAATAGCCACCTGCAAGTTGATGTAAGTAGGGCCTCCTGTCTGTGTACTATATGATATGTGCAAGGATAGTTGTGGTATAAGCCAGGTCTCTATTTTCATTGTCTCAAAAATTCATAATACCCAAAGCTTTAAGCCATGAATCTTAAAGTATTGTAATTAAGATAATATCTTAGAAATAGGATATTCTTAGTTAGCAGTTGGATGTGGAGCATCTAACACCCAGAATATATGAAAGCATAAAAAATTGTCATTGTGTGTGTTATCTTTGCACACAGATGTCCACTCTATTCCTTGACATAGTGCTCCAATGGTGCATTCAAGGCATGACACCAGAGAGACATTTTTAAAAACTGTATTGGGGAAATAGACAGCCACACTTTATCCTAGTTTAAGGATCAGGCTCTGTGCCACATATTGTTGAAATATTGCTAAATTAAAGTAAACCAAAAATGCTTAAATATGTGTGTTGCCTTTTATCAGCACTAAAAAGAATGACATTTTTCACTATTACAGGAAATAACTTATTATTTCACTCTACATGGCAAAGATTGAATATGATACTTATTGATGTCTCTACAATGTAATAGTCTTTTGTCAACACCATTCAATGCTAAAAAAGAAGAAAAATGTCTTTTTTTAGATAACAAAGCTCAAAAAAAAAAAGAAATTAGCCCTATTTTCTAGAAATTATATAGGGACAATATAGTACTTGGAAATGTTTTGGATTTCTTTTTCAGATTCAGAATGTCATGAAGTTATTTTGTGTCTTCTCTAGAAACATGTGCTTCATTGAATAGTGCCTCTGATTCTTAATATATGTATGATCTTCACGAGGCATGACCTTCCCAAACCTCATTTTCATCATATGTAAAAATGAAAAAAATTGGATCAGGTGACCTCTGAGGTACTTTTCAGCTGTGGAGCTATGTTATTATGACTAACTGATAAAAGGTCTCTAAAAATATAAAATCTTTGGTCAATCCTATCCTCCTTTCTACTATTAGATGAATCGTGAATGAGAGACTTTCTGATCATGGAGTTAGAATTGACTATTATTTACCACCTGTGTGAATTTAAGAGGGGAGGGAATACTTCAGTAAAGAGTCAGATATAAAATAAATATTCTCCACAAAAGGGTGAGGAATCTGAATACCTTCATTCAATTTTGAAAAAACCTTCCAGATATTGAACTTGCCTACAGAGGATAAACTACATTCATATCTTTCTATCTTCTACACAGAAATTTTCTACATAGAAGTCCCAAAGGAATAAGGGAGATGAAAATGACTAAACCTCTATGACTACATCAATTAAGAAACTTAGGGGAAAAGGACTTTTAAGGAAGGGAGAATTTTTCAAAAAGCTAAGAATTGTAACCCTAGATCAAAGTATTAGGTAACAGTCCAGATAAAGAGAATACAGTATCTTCCAGCCTAGTCAGAGACTGAAGATAGAAATAAGAACAATTAAACAATCAACCTTTCGAAGAGTTAATCCAACTGAACTTCATGAATTTTGTAGTCATGAGTCACCAGAGTTTTTCCCCTCTTCTGGACTCCAGGTATATTTGCTGGGGTGAATTGCTTTGTAACTATAATTTCTACTATGCCACTTGAATAAATTTTACTTTATTAAAGAAGTAAATCTACTGGTAGTTTAAGGCAAAATGCATTCATGAGGGCTTATAAGCTAGCATTTGGGGAATATAATCTATTAAAGTAAACCAAGAATGCTTAAATATGTGTGTTGCCATTTATCAGCACTAAAAAGTGCCCTTGAACCTAGAAAGAGTAACAGTCATTTCTCTGTAGATCCAGAGATAGGTGAATGAATAAGTCTCAAGAGAGGTATTGCATTATGTCAAAGTTTCTTCCAATTCCCAAGAAAAACTGTGATTCTCTGGAGAGCCTATTTCTTTTCAAGAACCTAATCATCTTTTTTTTTTCTTTTCGTTCAGTAAGTTTCTTAATGAGCAAAACATTTCCATCTTTTTGGAGGGAATATGATTTGAATTGGCAGTTGGTGGGAGGTGTAGACAGAGGTGAGATATTGGTATGACTCTCAAATCCCTGAAAGCCTACCCTTTGTCCATCTGTTCAGTATCACTATTTTCTACAGCAGGCACCACTGTCTGTGGTTTCTCTGGGCTTGGGAGAGAAACTGAGTGTGGTATTGCCGAACCAAGGCTGATGTAATCATGGTGGTCAGAAACATTTCTGTTACAGCTATATTACATTGAAGTCTATAATTAGGGCTGATGGTTCTTGCTCTGAAGAACTTCCAGAAGATGGCCTGAGATGGTAATTGCACCATTTTATCTCAAGATGTGAATCTAAAGACTGATCTCCCAGGCTTATGAAATTACAACAAACATGTTATTTTCTCCATTTGCACAAAACAAATATGAGATGATCCCTGCAAAGATATATATATAGTCTGAACTTACTAAAGTATGTGTTCCTCCATCAGCTAAAAAAAGTCTAACTCTAATCATGTTATGAGCATGGAGTACACCTTTAAACAATCTATTTTGGAACATAGCTATTTAAATTCACATTAGAATAGAAAAGAAATATTTTTGAAGCAAAACTGTCTTTTTCTTCCCCAGCCACACACATCTGTTTATGTAGAGCATTGCTGGAATTATAGTCACCTCTTCCAAGCTACATCATCAGTTTTTCCACATTGTACAGAGTGAACTAATTTGTAAGCTTATGTGGGATGCTACCCTCCTCTATGGAGTCATTTTCCTTTCCTTTCCCCCTCCCCCATAGTAATACTTTGAAGAATCATTGAATGCTAAAGCTGGAAAGGTCTTAGAACATGAATGTCAAGACAGTTTTGTTTTGTTTTTATTTTCAAACTTCCAGGAACTTTGAAATATAGAAAATTGTTAGAGCTGGAACCAGTTAGAGCTAAAAACCAGAAAATGTAGAATTTCAGAATTAGAAAGGTTCTTAAACATGATCTACTATAAGTAACATGAGGAAAATGCTCTCCTGTCATCTTTAAGGTCCTGCAGAGTACAGCTGGGATTCAATCCAATTTAATTCAATAAATGTCTATTAAGTACCTACCATGTTCTAGGTAGGCACTGAGCTAAGTGATGGCAAAACAAATAAGAAAAAGAAAGTTGGTCCTTCTCCTCAAGGAGCTTATAATCTAATGGAAAATACAAGATACAAAAAGAAATTATAAAACTGGGGTGGGGGAGAATGCAATAGCTACTCTATGTAAGAGTGTCATGTATCATTGAGTCAAGACCAAATAGAGCTGCTGATGAAAAGTGAAGTAGTCAAAAGGTTCAGATCCTAGACCTCTATAAAGGAAAATTTTGAAAGAGTTTGGTGCTCCATCCTCCAGGCCTCAAATCAGAGGGGAACAAAGATTGAGGAACTTGAGAAAGCCTTGAGTATTCAAAGCTGAATCATTCAGCATGATGAGATTTTGGGTGATCAATTTATGCTGGTTGGAGCATCAGTTTGTGGAATCCAAACCAAGATGTTTTTAATGAAAAGTGGCTAGTTACTGATTATACATTATAATCTGATTGACATTTCAAACTTTATTTCCCATGTCGAAAGAGAACTTATCATATTTTTCACCAAACTGACTCCCATTCCAAATTTCCTATTACTGTTAATTGAGATTAGCACCATTCTTCCAAGTCACCCAAATTCACATTATTTCTGCCATCCTTAATACCTCACTTTCATTCATCTTATATATCCAATGGGTTGCAAAATCATGTCATTTCCATCTTCATAGTTTGAATAGGTTCCCTTCTCTCTGTTCATATAACCACCATGCTAGTTCAATCCCTCCTTACTTCTTACCTGAACTATTTAATTAGCCTACCTGAAAAGCTAGATGGTGTAGTGGATAGAATGCCTTGTGTGGAATCAGAAGACTAATTTTCCCGAGTTCAAATCTAGCTTCAAATATTTATTAACTGTGTGATCCTAGGCAAGTTACTTCACCCAGTTTGCTTCAGTTCCTCCCCTGTAGATTGATCTGGAGAAGGAAATACCTACTAACCCCAGGCAAGAAAACCCAAAATGGGATCACAAAGAGCCACTACAGAAAGAACTGAACAACAACACCTGTCTTAAGTCTCACCCTACTCCAATCCATCCTCCATAAAGCCACCAAAATGATTTTTCTAAAGTTCAAGTCTGACCATGTTCTATTATTACTCAACAAATTTTATTGACTTCTTATGAGACAGCAAGGTGGCATAATGGGTAGAGCACTAGGTCTCCATAGGGCTCAGAAAGACCTGAATTTAAATTCAACCTCAGATGCTTATTAACTCTGTAATCCTAGGTGAGTCACTTAACTTCTGTCTGCCTCAATTTCCTTAAAATGATTATATTCCTAATATCTACTTCCCAGAATTGTTGTGAAGATTAAATGAGATAACAAATGTAAAATACTTCCTATAATACTGAAACATAGTAGGTGCTTAATAAATGTTTGTTCTCTTCCCCTTCCCTTTTACCCCAGAACCAAATACAAACTCCTTTCTGATAATTAAAGTTCTCTACAACCTGGTTCCTTTCTTACTTCTTATTCCTTATTACCCTTTATGCCCTCTATGGTCTATCTAAATCAACCTACTTGTAAATTTAGATATGTCTCTCATTTCCATATCTTTTTTACTGACTTTCTTGGAATGCTCTATACCTCTGCCTCTCTACCTCTATATCTCTGGTTTCCTTTAAAACTCAACTCAAAACAGCTTCCACTTGAGTCTTTCCTTGTACCCTCATCCAATTGCTAGTACCTTCTCTATCAAAACTATCTTTAATTCATTTTGTATATATTATTATTATTCACACACACACATATATACATACATACACAAACACAACACATGTTGCCCTTATTAAAATATAAGTCCCTTGAAAGCAGGGAAAGGTTTACTTCCCTTTTTTGAATCCTGAGCATTTAGCAGAGTGTTTGACATATAGTAGATATTAAATAAGAGCTTATTAAGCAATTAATTAATTGGGGGGAAGCGTGTTTAATTTAATCAAGCATATCTTTTAATTAAATTCAATTGATTATTTTCAAAGTAATTGTGGCTTTGATCAAAGTGAGCTTTCCTTTTCCCTTCAGAAAAGTTCTTCCAGTATAAAAAGCCAACTAGTGATTAGCTTTTATCTTGAGGTGCTCTGCACTTACTACCTTACTTAAAGACTGTTGGGAGAGTCCAATGAGGGGGCAAAAACTATAATATATGTTCCCTGGTTTTATACATCACTAGAGCAATCTAGAATTTTGTAATAATCATCTTGTTAATAATATAATGTGTAACAAACTACTTTGAAACATTTAAAAGTTGCCAATATAAAACTGGAAAAAACTAACATGTTAAAAAAAATCCATTTCAAAAGTACAAGATAAGATGTAGCATACCAAGGCAATTTTAGCCCATGTGAAAAAGACTTGGAAAATCTCCTACCAAGGCATACATGCGACTTATATAAATACAACTACATGTATTTTTAATAGAAATTAAGAAAAATCCACAAATAATTAAAGATTATCAAAATTCATTTCTCAGCTGGTCCAACATAGAAGAAATAATAATAGCACCCTATATAATACACAGATTTTAATGCTGTCAAACTAATTTGAATGAATTTTAAAAAGTGATAACAAAATTGATTTGAAGGAATACAAAGGAGGAGGATTCAGTGACACTAGCCCTCAAATAATTTTATAAAATAATAATTGCTAAACTATATGACCCTGATTTAAAAAAAAGTACTGCATTAATGGAATAGATCAGGTAAGACCTAGAAGCATATGTCATAGCAATTTTATGTTTTATATAACCAAGAAAAGAAACTTTATGAAAGGGATTTTTCATTTCACAAGAATTATTGGTGGGACAGGTGGTATGGGAAGGAAAGCTTTCAGGAAGAAAAATAGATTTAGACCAATAACTTTTAGCATATACACCAATAAATTATCTAAATATTTTAAATGATACCACAAAAATTAGAAAATAGAAGATTCTATCTTTCATATTCACTGATAAGGGAAGAATTCACAACCAGACATGGAATCTAAGAGATCATGAGGCAAAATTGCATAAATAAAATCAATGGAACCAAAATTACAAGAAAATACATAAACTGGAAAATAAGACTGGCATCTAAAAATTCTTAATGTTTCAAATATATAAAATTAATTTGTGTATTTGAACTATGTATTTTAAATTATATACTAAACTTTGAAATAGACAAGTGGTTAAAGGATATGAATGATTTTCAAAAAGTGTAAATAATGAACAATTATTGTATCATCTGAAAAATTGTTCAAAATCACTAATCAAAAAGAAAAGTAAATTGAATTAGGGGAAAACTTTATTAAAGGAACTATGAGAAGGTAGGAATACTTGTTCACTACTAGTGAACTGTTGAATTGATTTACTCAATCTAGTTATCAATTTAGACTTATGCAAGAATAGTGACTGAATTGTTAACGACTTTTAATTCAGAATTTAAACCACTAGGACTACAATCCAAGGAAGTAGTTTAATATAAGACTTATCTGTACAATAATATTCTTAGCAGCACTTCTTGTGATAGTAAAAATTTGGAAACAATGTTTACTAACAACAAGGAAAAGACAACAAATTATAGCATATTGATGTAACAGAATAATTTTCTTTGCCATACATCTGAGAAAAAATGAGGAACTCAGAAAAATACCAGGAAACTTGTATGAAGTGATGTAAGTTAAAGAAAGTAAAGTCAATGAACAGAATGCACAATATAAAGGCAACAAAATTTGAATCACTGCCCTTGTCGTGATCATATCATTGAAATCAAAACACATCTTCCCTTTTTTCTAATAATTGATAAACTATAAAAGTGGAAAGTACTAGGTACTATCAGTTGCATCATATTGTTAGGAAGTTTTTCTCATATGTTTTGGAAGAATATTCTTTACACTTGGTTGGATTGAAGGGAGAGATAGTGTATATTGTATGGGGGGATTTTCCTGCAATATTTTTCTAAGAAAAAAAATACATGGGAATATCGGTAGGCTATAAACACAAAATAACAATCAAAAAATCAAATTAGATATATTAAGCTTCATTAAAAGAGGCATGATGTTAAAAATGAAAAAATCCATAGTCTCCTTGTACTCTGCCCTTATTATACTATACCTAGAGTACTGGGTCAATACGAGAGGGACCAGAATAGTGGGGATTATAATACATGGCATATAAGGATGAGTTAAAAGAATTATAGATATTTAATCTTGGAAAAAAGTTAGTTTATAGAGGATAGGAGAGTGATTTTTAAGTATTTAATCAGTTATCATAGGGGAGAAGGATTAGAATTATTTTGCTTGTCCCAAGAGAAGAGAACTATGATAGCTGGTTAGAATTTACAGAAACTTTACCCACTATACCAAGGAGTAAGTTCATATAAGACATTTGTATTAGAAGGTCATTATATATATATACATTAACTATAAAGTTAGCAATCAATAGAGCCTTGTGGAGTGTTTAGTGTTTGCAAAACCCAGAAATAAATAATTAGCATTTAATAAGCACCTACTACCTGCAAGGCTCTGAAGATAAAAAGACAAAAATGAAACAGTACCTAACCTTGAGGAACTTATATTCTAGCAGAAGAAACGATATGAAGACATAGAAGTGTGTATAAAATGTAGCAATAAGAAGTTAACCAGTGATTCCATTGATGTGAGGAGCTTCCTAGATAAGAGACTACTAATGCAAGTCAATCAATGCCTTCTCTGTAACAGTCTTAGAGTATTGCCTAAAGCAGTAAAATTTCACTGACTTGACCATGAACACATAGATAATATATGTCAGGGCAAGGACTTGATTCTGGTTTTTCCTGGATGCATTTTCAGTTCTCTATTCATTCTATGATGCTATCTCTACATATAAAATATATGCATGTATACATAAAATAGCTTCAGTGGACAGACACTAGCAACTTAGAGCAGATAAAATAGAAATCATATTTGTTTATTTCCTTCTAATTTACAAAATATATTCTTTACAACATTATGACATATATAAGTATTATTATTCCCCATTTTACAAATAAGGAATCCAAGGCTCAGAGAGATGATGCACATTGTCCCTTATTTATGGGGTAGAAGCCTGCATGTGAATCTAGACATCTATGTGGTATAATAGGTAGCATTCTGAACCTGGAGTCAGGATCATCTAAATTCAAATACAGTCTCTCACACTTGTTGTGAACAATTGGGTGGCTCTGAGCAAGTCAATTAATTCCTGTTTGCCTCAATTTCCTCATATGTAAAATAGGAATAATAATAGCACCCATTTCCCAAGGGTTTGTGAAGATACAATGATAGAATATTTGTAAGGCAATTACACAATGCCTGGTACATAGTAAGTGCTGTATAAATATTAGCTCACACTCAAGTTGAGGAGATCGTATCCACATATTAAAAGTTCAGTATCGATTCATGACAACAGAAAATAAAAATAAAAGAACCGTCACAACAATGATAAATACTAATAAACATAAGGATAGGGACTGGAACTGGGATTAGAGAAATCACAGGTGAAAAAAGTATCTTAACTATTATAGATCATCACCTCCTCTGCAGTATCTCTTCATTTAGAGAATGGAGCAGTTAAGTGACCTTGTGCCAAGTCCCCCAATTAATATATATCAGAAAAAGGACTTGAACAGAAGTCTCCCTGGCTTTAAAGATAGCTCTCTATCCTCTATGTCACAAAGCATGTTATAACTATCATCAAAGTTGATACTCTTAAAAACCTCGTGAGGTAGCTAGTGTAAAAATTATTGTTCGCATGTAATAGAAAATGAAACAGAAGTTCAGGCAGTGACATCAATTTGTCCAAATTTACAAGATGAATAAGTGGCAAAGATAAGTTGTGAAACAAATACAATTCATTTTCCACCATACTGTATTTGCCTCCATGATAAATTAAGTGGCATAGACAGTTAATATTCCTGTGCTAAGGCAAGTATTGGAGGCAGAGGCCAAGGATTCTATTATCTCCTGGAAGGAGTCAAGAAGAGTCTAAGAAAATGAGAAATGGGTAAAAAAAAAAAAAAGATTTTGATGAAAAAAGCTCTGTTTTTAAAAGGGTTCAAGAAGGCACAATGGAAGGGGTAGGCAAAGAGCTTGAATCTGGGGAGAGATAGAACTGAAGTAGATGGAAATGAGAGAATGGGAAGTGATAAAAAGGGAAGGTAATTTTGCCTCAACAAAAAACACAGTTGCTAGTTACAAGAAGAGGAAACACCTGTTGCCCGGGTCTTCTACATTTGAAAGTCTTGTGAAGATGGGGAATATCAGCCTATATTCTTTTCAAACATTAGCAAAGAAAATTGAGCCAACAGGGAGATCTAGTCAGATTTGGGGGCAAAAAATATTGGGGGATTAAGTGTCAGAGACTTCTGAATTCAAGTTTGGTGTCCTTTCTTTTTACCCTTCCATCCTTCAAGCAGGATATGCACTTGGCTGCTGGTCAGGTTTGGTTTCTGAGGCCTTATCACTGTTCCTCAAAAACATCCAGAGGAAAGTAACTAGAATGAATGATGACACTGAATTCATATCAAATAAGGATCTTTTGAAGGAACTGAGAATATTTAATTGAGAGGAGAGAAGTCTAGTAGGAGGTAGGGATACATGATAACTATTGTCAAGTACATGAAGGATTATCATATGGAAGCGGGTTTAGACTTGTTCCTTTTGGCTCCAGAGAAAAAACTAGGAATAGGAAAAAGTTGTAAAGAGATATATTTAGACTCAATAACAGAAAAAAAAATTGCTCACCATCAGAACTATCCCAAAATTAGAATGGTCTTTAAAAATGGATGAATATTGGAATATTCACATATATATATAGGGAATCCTTGGTAATAGACTAAGAGGTTATTTTTGTCAGGTGTATTCAATGACATAGGGAAAAGAGAAGTGTGTTCAAGGTCACAAATTGCAGAAGTGGCAATGTTGGAATTTGAACACAGATGTTTTGATCCCAAACTGGATAATTTCCAATAAAGTGCTTTCTAATTCATAGAACAAAATAGTAATTTTTTTTGTCTTCTTTCTCCTTCTCCTCATTGCAGTAGATGTTTAATCTAGGTTTACTCTTGACACAGATATATAACCATGTCTATAACTATATTCTTTCAAGCTAAGCACAAGATGTCTAAGGAGTAAACATACTCATAGCCCAGGTTGCCAATCTGTTTCCTTTAAAGACAATATAGTTTTTATTATAGCTATGTGAGGGGAAAGAACTCCATCCTGTTGAAATTGAGTCTGTAAATGCAAAACATTAAAAAATAAAGTATTGGTATTTGATATTCCTATATTTCAATATTCCTTTGATATTCCAATATGAAACTTAAACTGCTGGGGTTTTATGCATTTTTCTTTTTTCCTTTGATTTATTCCAACTTTGAACATGCTTTGAATATGTTCTTTAATCACTGGACCCTTATGGGGGAGGGGCAGTATGCGACACTTGCAACTTATTTCAGAGAAGAACTTATTGCAATGTGGCAATTTCCAGAGATGGGGTCTGGCTTTGCCATCTGGGTTCCTCACTTAGGAAAACAAAGTCCATCTGCAAATGCAAATCCTTGTGATGCTAGGGATTGGACCCCCTGCTAGAGAAGATTCCCAGTATTACAGGTCTGAGAAGCTCTCTCTAGTCTAACATCAGGGGAGATGTTTGACGTCCTAGATCTCATTTCAAAGGTGGGGGGGGGGGGAAGGCAACAGGAGGAAAACTATCATCCAGCTTTAGTTTTCCTGATGCCTGATTTGTGCCTGAAAATAATCATAGCTTGCGTTAACAGAGGTTTTCCTCACAATATGGTAGATAATACAAATATTATCCTCATTTAATATGGATATAGAGCTGGAAGAGTTTTCAGAGGTGACCTAGTACAATCCTCTCATTTTGCAGATGAATAAACTGAGACTCTGAGATATTGGATAACCATCCCAAGATCATACAGCTAGTCATGAGAGTTCAAACCCAGGTTTTCTCACTCCAAACCCAGTACTCTAAGGCTCAGAGGATTAAGTGACTTACTCATTGAAGCCCCTAGTCAATAAATTGAAAATATATCTTTTGACTCTTGGACTCTTTTTACTTGCCTTTGTGGTCAGCAATTATGAGTCGTTGTTGAGATACTTCCTGAGAAAGAAGGTAGAGAGCAAGAAAGGGGGAAAGAAATTTTCAGTTTCTCCGAACCTCTCACTTTCCTCCTCTATCATGGCAGAGGAAACAGCAAGCCTGACACTAAATACCAGATTATTGAGAGGAGACCTTAAGTAGTTCAAGTCATTATTTAGATTCTCTATAATTTTCAGGTATTAATACAAATTATTTACTGTCTTCATCTGCCCCACAGTTGCTAAGGAGCCCCACAAGAGCACATTAGATGAAACATTATTCCAGGCCTCTAGCACTTAGAAGAATCGGAGAGGGCACTGTCTAGGGAATTAGGAGAACTGAATTCTTGTCACTTTTGCACCTAAATGTGATTTGGGGCAAATTGTTTCCTCTCTTTGTTTCTCAGTTCTCTAACTCATAAAAGGAGAGTGTGTTACTAAATAATCTTTAAAATGCTGATAAGAATATATTGAAGGTAAGGCAATTTTTTCTAGTTACAGATTATTGAGATCTATAGTAGATGATCAGATCCCCTTTTACATGTACTCTGTCCTGGCTCTGGAGCCTCACAGGGTTCAGCCATGAACCAATGCAAAACATAGAGGGGAGTAAAGATGCCACATATGTTCCTTAATGCCTTCTCTGAGGTACAACACACAGAGCCATATACAATAATATTGAGGTTTCCAAGATACGTAGCCATATAGCCACATGAGGAAAATATTATTACTGAAATGTTGGGATTAAATGTCAATGAACAGCTTGGGGTCAATGAAAGCACAAATCTGTTTCCCAAATGGGATCCAGCCCATTCTACTCCCTTATTCAACTCTGGGACCAGTTCATTGTCCACTTGTAAACCCTGACCAAGATACACACAGTGATTGCCCAATTTACTTGATTGCCTCAACAAATAGATGACAGAATCTGGGCAATGCTTTTGGATTTCATTGAAAAAGGCCCTCTAGTGATCTCAGGATGATTTTAGTTAGTACCATAATATCTTAAAATAAAAGCCTTTAGAAAGCCCTCACCATTTCAAGCAAGTCCTCTTCCATTTGGACAATAAATGATGTAAACTAATTTACCAGGAAGAAATCTTAAATCTTAAATATTTGATACAAAATGTTCAAATCAGAAAGAAAATGATCATCTCAGTGTTCTTATTTCTCCAGAAAAGTATTTTTGTGGCTTTCTCTTGGTCTCTCCTCTTAAATTATACCACTTGTTTTTCCAAACTCAAATAATTATATTTTAGAGATTGCAACCTTCAAAGACTCAGTGAATAAATTTATTAAATTCCTAGATCAGCCTGCACTTCCTGGATAACTCTATTCCTGCTGTCTACACTTTATTAAAGTCATCACTATCACTCCTTTCCCATCTGTGAACAGGATTTTGCCCTTGGAGTCACCCTGAACTTTGATAGCTCAGCTTAATGACCATTACCCTACCTGTCTCCCTCTCTTACCTTCTAGATATCCTTAATGTCTTGCCTTCTCCTACTGAGCTCCTTAAGAAGCCTGCATTTACTTAACCCAATGTTAGCTTACTTAACATAGTAAGTTATTGTTGGTCCTTCATTCTTGAATCAAACAATGAAGGACACCATGACATCAGGAGATGATGCTATGGCATGCAAATGAATTCGATTTATGTTAAGGAGGGCTGTCTAAAATCACATCCCTCATTTCCCCTCCAGAGCCATCTGGGTCCAGTGACCAGCTATAGATCAGAATAGTAAGTTCTTAATAAATTCTTTATTTAAATGTTTTTCTAATTATCCTTTATCTATCTATTTACCTTTCTATCTATTTCATTATCCATCCATCCAATCTTTCTATCTACCAGAGATTTATCCTCTTCAATGTTTTTCCATAGGTAGTATAGTTGGAAGTTCAGAAGATTTGAATTTGAGTCATGGTTGCTACTTAGTAAGGTTAACTGGATGGCACAGTCATAGAGTTCCAGTCCGAAGTCAGGAAGATTCATCTTCCTGGGTTCAAATCCAGCCCTATATACTTCCTAACTCTGTGACCCTGGGCAAGTCATTTAACCCAGTTTATCTCAATTCCCTCATATGTACAATGATCTGGAGAAAGAAATGGCAAATCTTGTTTTACCCTATAGAGAAGTAAAAGGAGAAGGGGGAAAAGGAGAGAGGCTAATAAAAGGGAAAACAGAAGTAGAACAGGCACTACAGGGGTCCTCAAACTTTTTAAATAGGGGGCCAGTTCACTGTCCCTCAGACTGTTGGAGGGCAGGACTATAGTAAAAACAAAAACTTTGTTTTGTGGGCCTTTAAATAAAGAAACTTCATAGCCCTGGGTAAGGGGGGATAAATGTCCTCAGCTGCTACATCTGGCTTGCAGGCATAGTTTGAGGACACCTGAATTAAAGTATAAGGAAGAGGGAGGGGCTACAAAGGGAAGGACTTTTTGAGGGAGGAGTGATTAGTGACAAAATACTGGGGAGAAGAGAAAAGGGAAAAGGGGAGAGAAAAATATAACTAGGGGTAAACAAGATGGCAGCAAATACAGAGTTAATAATTTTATCTGTGAATGTGAATGGGAAACAGAAGCAGATAGCAGACTGGATTAAAAGCCAGAATTCTGCAATTTGTTGTTTATAGAAACATTTAAAGCAGAGTGACACATTTAGAGTAAAGGTAAAAGACTGGAACAGAATCTATCATGCTTCAGCTGAGGTTAAAAAAAAAAAAAGTAGGGGAAGCAATCCTGATCTCAGATCAAGCAAAAGCAAAACTAGATCCAATTAAAAGAGATAAGGAAGATAAGGAAAGAAACTACATACTACTTAAAGATACCATAGATAATGAAGTAATGTCAATACTAAATATATGCACCAAGTGATATGGCATCCAAATTCCTAAAGATGAAGTTAAAGGAGCTGCAAGAAGAATTAGACAGCAAAACTATACTAGTCAGGGATCTCAACCTTGCTCTCTCAGAACTAGATAAATCAAACAACAAAATAAATAAGAAAAAAGTTAAGGAAGTTAGGGATGATAGACTTTTGGAGAAAACTGAATGGAAACAGAAAGGAATATGCTTTTTCTCAGCAATACCTGGAACCTATACAAAACTTGACCATGTATTAGGGCATAAAATTTCAAAATCAAATGTGAAAAGGCAGAAATAGTAAATGGATTTTTTTCCATATCATGATGCAATAAAAATTACATGCAATAAAAAGCCAGGGGAAAATAGACCAAAATTTAATTGGAAACTAAATAATCTAATCCTAAAGAATGAGTAATTGAAATATCAAATTATAGACACAATCAATAATTTCATCCAAGAGAATATGGGCCAAAGTGGTTATTAGGGAAAATTTTATATCTCTAGATGCCTACTTGCATAAAATAAAGAAAGAGAAGATCAATGAATTGGGCCTGCAAATAAAAAAGCTAGAAAAAGTAGAAATTAAAAAACCTTAATTAAAGACCAAATTTGAAATTCTGAAAATAAAAGGGGAAATTAATAAAAATGAAAGTATAAAAATTATTAAATTCATAAATAAAACTAAGAGTTGATTTTGTGAAAAATGCAACAAAATAAACATGTAGTTAATTTTGTGAAGTCTGGGTTAGCACCCTGGATGCCTTAGAATCAGCCGGCTTCAGGATAAGCAAAAGTCCTTGGTCTTTATTCTTGGTTTTAAGGGGGAGAAGTAAAAGGAATGGACACAAGTTCTCCATGACCTCCCTTCTCATCCATAGCCAAAGTGACTTTGGCTTGTCTTACTCTACCCCCAATCCCTCCTACAATTCTCTATATACACCAAAAGATGAAGCCAGCACAGAATAATGGGAAGGGCCACTTTCCAAGCATATGCTAATAGAGTATTGTCCAATAGGTAATTAGCCTTAAGTGTGCGGTTGTCTGATTCCAGTGCACTTACTCAGAGTTTCAGCCCTTTACATAATTTGATTAGAAAAAAAAAAGAAGAAAATTAAACTGTTAATCTCAAAAATGAAATGGGAGAATTTTCCACCAATGAAGAGGAAATTAGAGCAATAATTAGGAGTTATTTTGACCAACTATATGTCAATAAATCTGATAATCTAAGTGAAATGGAGGAATATCTACAAAAACATAGATTTCCCAGAATAACAAAAGAGGAAATAAATAGCTTAAATAGTCTAATTTTAGAAAAAAGAAATAGAACAAGCTATTAATCAACTCCCTAAGAAAAAATCTCCAGGGCCAGATAGATTTACATGTGAATTCTATCAAACATTTAAAGAATTATTAATGCCAATACTATGAAAATTATTTGAAAAAATAGGGGAAGAAGGAGTCCTACCAAATTTCTTTTACGACACAGATATGGTGCTGATACTTAAACCATGTAGGGTGAAAACAGAGAAAGAAAATTATAGACCAATTTCCTTAATGAATATAGATGCAAAAATCTTAAATAAAATATTAGCAAAAAGATTACAGAAAATCATACCCAGGATAATACACTATGACCAAGTAGGATTTATACCAGGAAAGCAGGACTAGTTCAATATTAGGAAAACTATTAGCATAATTGACTATATCAACATGCAAGCTAACAAAAAAACATGATTCTCTTAATAGGCGCAGAAAAAGCATTTGATAAAATCCAACACCCATTCCATTAAAAACACTAGAGACTACAAGAATTTTCCTTGAAATGATCAGAAACACCTATTAAAAACCATCATCAAGTATCATATGTAATGGGGACCAACTAGAACCATCCCCAATAAGATCAGGTGTGAAACAAGGTTCCTGACTATCATACTATTCAATATCATATTAGAAATGTTAGCTTTGGCAATAAGAGAAGAAAAAGAGATTAAAAGAATTGGAGTAGGCAATGAGGAAACCAAATGATCACTCTTTGTATATGCTATGATGGTATACTTAGAGAAAACTAGAGAATCAACTAAAAAACTACTGGAAATAATTCAACAAAATAAATCCACACAAATTATCAGCATATTTATATATTACCAACCAAGTCCAACAGCAAGAGATACAAAGAGAAATTCCATTTAAAATAACTGTCAATAATATAAAATATTTGGGAATCTACCTGCCAAAGTCAGGTATTATATGAACACAACTATAAAACACTTTCCATCCAAATAAAGTCAGATCTAATCAACTGGAAAAACATCAAGTGCTCATGGGTAGACTGAGCAAATATAATAAAAATGACAATACTACCTAAATTGATCTACTTATTCAATGCCATACCAATCAAACTCCCAAGAAATTATTTTACAGAGCTAGGAAAAAATAATAACAAAGTTCATCTGGAAGAACAAAAGGTCAAAAACTTCTAGGGAATTAATGAAAAAAAATGCAAATGAAAATGGCCTAGCTGTGCCAGACCTAAAAGTATATTATAAAGTAACAGTCATCAAAACCATTTGGTACTGGCTAAGAAACAGAGTAGTCAATCAGTGGAATAGGTTAGGTTCACAGGACAAAATAGTCAATGACTGTAGTAATCTAGTGTTTGACAAACCCAACTATCGCAGATTTTGAGATAAAAACTCACTATTTGATAAAACCTGCTGGAAAAATTGGAAACTAGTATGGCAGAAACTAGGCATTGACCCACACCTAACACCATATACCAAGATAAGGTCAAAATGGGTTCATGATTTAGACATAAAGAGTGATATAAGCAAATTAGAAGAATAAAGGATAGTTCAACTCTTAGCTCTGTGCAAGAGGAAGGAATTTGTGGCCAAAGAAGAACTGGATTCATTATTGAACACAAAATAAATAATTTTGATCATTTTAAGTAAAAAAGGTTTTGTACAAACAAAACTAATGCAGACAAGATTAGAAAGGAAGCAATAAACTGAGAAAACATTTTTTTTTTAATATTCAAAGGTTCTGATAAAGGCCTCATTTCTAAAATATGTATATAATTGACTTAGATTTACAAGAATTCAAGTGATTCTCCAATTAATAAAAATGGTCAAAGGATATGAACAGACAATTTTTAGATGAAGAATAAAACATTTCTAGTCATATGAAAAGGTGCTCTAAATCATTATTGATTAGAGAAATGCAAATTAAGATAACACTGAGGTACCACTACATACCTCTCAGACTGGCTAAGATGACAGGAAAAGATAATGATGCATGTTGGAGGGAACGTGGGATGGGATACTAATATATTGTTGGTGAAGTTGTGAACTGATCCAACCATTCTAGAAAGCAATCTGGAATTATGCCCAAAGGGCTATCAAAATGTGAATACCTTTTGATGCCAGCAGTGTTTCTTCTGGGTTTGTATCCCAAAGAGATCTTAAAGGAGGGAAAGGAAGCCACATGTGCAAAAATCTTTGTGGCAGCCCTTTTTGTAGTGGCAAGAAACTGGAAACTGAATGGATGCCCAATAGTTGGAGAATGGCTGGATAAGTTATGGTATGTGAATGTTATGGAATACTATTGTTCTATAAGAAATAATCAGCAGGATGATTTCAGAAAGGCCTGGAGAAACTTACATGAACTGATGCTAAGTGAAATGAACAGAACCAGGAAATCATTGTACATAGCAACAAGATTATACAATGATCAATTCTGATGGATTTGACTCTTTTCAACAATGAGATGATCCAAGCTAGTTCCAATGAACTTGTGATGAAGAGAACCATCTACTCCCAGAAAGAGGACTGGTGGGAACTGAGTATGGATCACAAGATAGTATTTTCACTCTTTTTGTTGTTGTTTTTGCTTGCATTTTATTTTCTTTTTCATTTTTTTCTTTTATGATTTGATTTTTCTTGTGCAACAAGATAATTGTATAAATATGTATGTATATATTGGATTTAACATATATTTTACCATGTTTAACATATATTGGATTACTTGCCATCTAGGGGAGGGAGTAAAGGAAAGGGAGGGAAAAATTGAAACACACGGTTTGGCAAGGATTAATGTTGAAAAATTATCTATGAAAAAAAGCTTTAATTAAAAAATGAAGTAAAAAAGATAAATGGCAAACTACTCCGTTATCTTTACCAAGAAAACTACCAAATGGGATCAGGAAGAGTTGGATGCAATTGAAAAATAATTGATTTTCTGCTTATTCCTGTTGTGATCTTAGACCTTTTATGCTGTTTCCTTCTCTGAAAAAATAAAGAGAGGAGCTGATTTAATTGATAGAAGGATACCCCAGATAGGGAAACTTCCTCTACCAGAATAAGTCAGAATCTTCTCTATTACTTTTATTCTTTGAAAGTGGCCATAAGCACTGTGAGTTTGAGTGATTTGTCCAGTGTTACATCAATATTGCAAAGTTACCCTGGACAGCTCACAAGTATTAAATGATATAATTATAATCATTCTTTGTGGGGACTGAGTTAACACCCTGGATACTTTAGAATGAGTCAGAGTCAGGATAAGCAAAACTCTTTGGTCTTTATTCTTGGTTGAAATCCACACAGGAATCTCCTCTTCCTCACTCTGCCAGGAATCACACTCGCTTGTCTTACTCCACCCTCTAATGCCTCCCTTAAATCTCTCTATACACCAACAGATCAAGCCAGCACAGAGTAGTGGGGCAGGTCATTTTCCAAGCATATGCTAATATTGTCCAATAAGTAATTAACCTTAAGTGCTTGACTGTCCAAGTGCATCTGCTCAGTTTCAGCCCATTACAATTCTTAATACTAAGTATCTCATAGGTACACATTTTTTGGAAAGTATTTTGTTAACTATGATTCTTCTTTTAATATAGTAGATACTTTCTTTGAAGCATTGAATGAGACCTCTGCTGATAAATTATCATTGTACACAGATAATACTGCTTCTCTAAGGCTTTGCCAGTGAAATCAAAGCTTGATAGCTTCTACCAATGCGGAAAGGTTTTAAATTTAGACTCAGCAATAGAATCTGAATCTATCTCTTTGTAGAAAAGAATAATAACATGTAACTAGTCTGGAGAGCTATCATTATTAAAAGAATTTGACATAAGCAGAACCAGGAAAACATGGTACACAGCAACAGCTGGATTGTGTGATGATCAACTGATAGATTTTGGTCTTTTTAGCAATTAGTAATTTAAAGCAATCCCAAAAAATCTTGGATAAAAAATGCCATCTGCATACAGAAAGAGAAGTATGGAGATTTAATGTAGATCAACACATAATATTTTCATCTTTTTTTCTTCTGTTTTTTCCCCCATGATTTTCTCCTTTTGTTCTGATTTTTTCTCCTACTCTGATTAATATGGAAATATGTAAAAATGAATGTACATCTATAACCTTAAAATTGTTTTATATGTAACTGGAGGAAAAATAATAAATTTAAAAATAAATTGATATTGATTAAAAATAGAGATGTGAACTAGTAGAACAAGTTAGGTATGCAACATTCATCCTAGCAAACACCCTAGAAATCTAATATTTGAAAAGACCAAAGATCTTAGCTATTAGATAAAGGACCCATCATTTGACAAAAATAGCTTGGTTAATGATATTTCTAGCAGAAATTAAGTTTGGTCTTCTATCTCATATTACACACCAAGATAAGTTCCAAATGGATATATTACTTATATACAAAAGGTTATATCATAAACAGATGAAAAGCTCCACAAACAAATTACCTTTCAGGTATGTAAAGTGTTCATGGCCAAACAAAGGATCAAACATGACAAAGGTAAAAAATGATAAAAATGGACTGTTCATGGAGTTGTGGATTGGTCCAGACACTGGAGTAATTTGGAAAGCTTTCCCCAGAGCTAATCAATTGTGCATACATTTAATCCATTGATACAATTATTAGGTCTACAGTATCAAAATGACAAAAGAAAGAGGAATAGGTCCTTTGTATAGAAAAATTATTATAATTACACAAACAGCAATAAATTAAAGTATCTTCTACCAATGTCTGAACAAATTATAGTAGAATCTGATTATAATAGAATAGTATCATGCTATAAGAAAGAGATAGTTTTAGAGAGACTTGGATAGACTTGCATGAACTGATTCAGTGAAGTGAGCATAACCAGGAGAACAATTTATACTACTAATATTGATACTATTAAAAACAATTCCGAAAGACTTAAGAACTATAACCAATGAAAAGATCAAAAATAATTCTAGAGGACCAACAAATTTTACTGCTACTTGATGACAGAGAAATTATGGACTTATATGAATAATGAAACACTTATTTTTAGACAAGGACAATATATATACACACACACACACACACACAAAGAGAGAGAGAGAGAGAGAGAGAGAGAGCGCTTAACTATGCTTATAATAAAAGTGCTTTTCTTCTGATGGGGAATGTAGAATCATGGGGAGAAAAAATAAATACTTAATAAAAACTAACATTTAATTTTAAAATAATAAGTGAGGTAATGTACAGGAGGTATATTTTTGTACACCGGAGCAAATATAATAACTAATATCTTGGAGAAAGTACTTCTTCATGTACTTCAAATGAAACACTATAATAATTTTGCATCTCCTTTATCCTCTTTGGATCCCTCATGGAAACTGCTATCATTTTTATCATGATCTGTTTATCTTTCTTTAATTATTCAGTTTCTCTAAAGGAACTGCTATCCATAGGCTTTCACAACTCAGATTACATTTATTAAGATAATAAACACAAAGAAGAAATTGATTCAGGAGCATCCCTGGAGAAGAGATGTACTGAGATGTTTGGTCAGAGACAAATGGACAGACAGACTATTAGAAACATTGACACAGAGAACAAAAGACAGAGTGAGAAAGAGAAAGAGAGGCAGATGTAGAGATAGAATTAAAGATCCTTTTGTTACAACTTCCTAAAGCAGATTCTGATGTTTGAATGAGAAGTTTATTAGGTTAGAAATTGAATAAAGATTTGTTGGTCTCTAGACTCATGGGTAATATATATTCTAGTGGTGAAAATCTTAAACAGAAGAGTAAACCAGCCATCGGCTTGCAGAGTGGGGGTGAAGGTAGAGGAGAAAAATGGCAATATGGTTATTGTCCATTAAAGATGCAAGAAACTTTAAATCATCTAAATTAATCCCCTCATTTTACAAAATAACTTCCAGAAAAACCAAGTAACTTCCATAAGATTACAACGCTAATTAGAGGCCAAGTCAGAATTAAAATACAGATCTATCAACTTCCAATCTGGGGCTCTTTTCAGTGTAAGCATCAGCCTCCTACTAAAGAGACAGAGACAGAGAGATAGAGATGGGAGTGAGGATGGGAGGCAATGCTTATTGCCTTTCTAAAGATCCTCCTATACTACTAAATAACTCTTTAAATATACAGTTCCGATCTTCATGATCCCTTCACAGAATTCTATGCCCCTCACTATTCATATTGAGAAAAGTACAGTTGCAAGGTGGAATCCTAGGATTTTGTAGCTTAAAAAGACTTAAGAGATAAAGTAAATACAGCCTCCTCATTTCACAGATATGTAAGCTGAATCCTGGAGAGCTGGAAGGCATACCAATGTTCATATATATATGGTTAACAACAAAAGACTAGATATATTATAGTTTGAACTCTGTCATTTATTAACTGTGTGACCTGAGTCACATATAAATTCCTGAACCTCAATTACTTATGTCTGTGAAATGGGGATAATAATCCCTCACAGGATTGTTGTGAGACTCAAATGATATAATAACCGTAAAAACATATTATAAATACATTTTAAACTGTGAAGCATGATGGAAAAATAAGGTTGCATTTTTGTCATTAATTTCACTGACTCTCAGTCCAATAATTTGTCCACTACACTAACTAATTGTCTAATTATCAGCCTTAAGATATCGATTTTAGTGAAAACTGGCTAAAATATCCACTATAAACATTTTAAATTAAGGACATCATGACATTCTAGTTGAACAAACTCTATGCCTTAACACCATTAAAATTTTTCCATTCTGAATTCAAGCCAACATTCCCCAAATTAATTAAAAGCTTTTTCCCACAATAAGCTGGGAAAACATTTTTACAGTTAAAGATTCTGATAAAGGCTTCATTTCCAAAATATATAGAGAATTGACTCTATAAGAAATCAAGCCACTCTCCAATTGATAAATAGTCAAAGGAGATGAACCGACAATTTTCAGATGATGAAATTGAAACTATTTCTACTCATATGCAAAAGTGCTCCAAATCATTATTGATCAGAGAAATGCAAATTAAGACAACTCTGAGATACCACTACACACCTGTTTGATTGGCTAAGATGTCAGGAAAAGATAAAGACAAATGTTGGAGGGGATGTGGGAAAACTGGAACAATGATGTATTGTTGGTGGAGTTGTAAATGGATCTAACCATTCTGGAGAGCAATCTGGAACTATGTTCAAAAAGTTAACAAACTGTGCATGTGTTTCTCCTGGGCTTATATCTTAGAGATCTTAAAGGAGGGGAAGGGACCTGTATATGCAAAAATGTTTGTGGCAGCCCTTTTCGTTGTGGCTAGAAAGTGGAAATTGAATGGATGTCCATCAATTGAAGAATGGCTGAGTAAATTATGGCATATGAATGTATTATTGTTCTGTAAGAAATGACCAGCAGGATGAATACAGAGAGGCTTGGAGAGACTTATATGAACTGATGCTAAGAGAAATGAGCAGAACCAGGAGATCATTATACACTTCAACAACAATACTATATGAGGATCAATTCTGATGGAAGTGGCTCTCTTCAGCAATGACAGGATCCAAATCAGTTCCAATTGATCAGTAATGAACAAAACCAGCTATACCCAGCAAAAGAACACTAGGAAATGAATGTGGACCACAACATAACATTTCTACTCTTTCTGTTATTGTCTGCTTGCATTTTTGTTTTTCTTCCCAGGTTATTTTTACCTTCTTTCTAAATCTGATTTTTCTTGTGCAACAAGATAACTGTATAAATATATATGCATACATTGTATTTAACATATACTTTGACATATTTCACATGTATGAGATTACCTGCCATCTAGGAGAGGTAATGGAGGGAAGGAGGGGAAAAGTTGGAACAGAAGTTTTTGCAAGGGTCAATGTTGAAAAATTACCCATGCATATGTTTTGTCAATAAAAATTTATAATAAAAAGAAAAAAATTTTTAAAAGCTTCTTCCCACTCTTTCTCCTTCTTCAGCTCAAAGATCAGTTCCAACAGTATCCTTGCAACTTTGAATACATCATGTTACCTTTCTTTCCTTATCTCTAAAATTGAGATAATAATATCTGAATTATTTTGCAAATAATATACAAGATTGACACCGATTCTGCAAGATTCACACCTACGATGATGTAATTATAATAGACTATATATATATAAGCTGGGAAAAACTCAGCCAGAGACATTCATTCCATCTCCCATCACTGTGGGAGCTCAGAGACAGACTTGGGGAAGACAGAGACCTGGAGGCTGGAGCACAAACTCTGAGACTAAGACAGACTTCAAGACAGAGACCATAGTGGTAGTCCTCCTGCCTCCCCAACAGAAACCAAGACACATTCCAGAGGACCTCCCTCCAGAAAGTTAGACCTGGCCCCAGGCAAGGAGACAATATATATTTTTGGACTTTATCTCTGACTATTCTTGTGGTGATTACTCTGCTGAAAGAAGGCTGATCCAAAAACCTCCAGAAAACCAACCACAACAAGACACTTCCCCCCCCCCCCCCCCCCCCCCCCCCCCCCCAGGTAATTGGGATTAAGTGACTTGCCCAGGGTCACACAGTTAAGAAGTGTTAAGTATCTGAGACCAGATTTGAATTGAGGGCCTGACTTCAAAAATGGTATTCTAATTCACTGCATGGGCTAGCTGCTCCTTTCCCCCTTTTTCTACATATTCTGACAATTTCCTCATTTCCTTTCTTTCTCCCTCCATCTTTCTTCCTTTCTTTCTTTCCTCATTTTGTTTATTCTTTCTTTCTTTCCTTCCTTTCTTTCCACCCACAGTCTACTTTGCCACAGAGAAAAAGGTCTGACCTCATCAAGGCCCAAGTTCTTCTCTTGGAGAGTTTTTGATAATTATATCTTTGGCTTATGCTGCAACTCAGATTTCCCCTTAGGAAAATCTGAATGAATTTCACTGATTTTGATTGCCCTCCATTCTCCTACAAGTGCTAAACCAACAAAATATGGAATATAGAATTATAGTATAAATAAACAAAAAAAAATACAGAAAAGATTCATACCTAAGCCCATGCCTAATAAAGAAAACTTTCCTTTCTCAAGAGCACACAGGGACCTATATATCTACTCCAGATTCAATTCATCCTGGAGTTTAGTGTTCCCTTACAAGATGGAAAAATATTTTGAAATGCTAAAGCCAAAAAAAACCCAGAGTGATACCTTCCTTTCCTTGGGATTCTTTGGGATCCTTGGGATTTCTCTAGACAAAAGTTGCTGACATCAAAGTTCTTCTAAATGAGAAAAATATTGACTGAGGCTATAGGAATTAACTTTTATGCCCACCCAGAACTATCTTGTACAGTCCACATGAAGACCAGTTGTAAAAAGCAATCTATATCTCATTGTCCCGGCTTCTTAAACTCCCAACATGAATAAAAAAGCAAATAAGCTTGTTCTAGAAATTTCTTTATTATTTTATCACCAATGCTTACATCTCTTAAGTTCCTTCCTCCCTTCAACCAGGAATTCTTTCATCATTCTTCAACCATTGCCTACAGGTTCACATGATATCTTTCTTACTTTTTTACTTGGAAGATTGGGAGCACTTGACCTTGATGCTCTTCCATGCAATTGCTACTGTGGCTTACATAGGCTTCTCTTATTTGGGAAAGTGATAGTTATTGAAATGAGAAAACCTATTCACTCATTTCCATCCTCTTTGACCCTACTCTGCACAGACCTGTTCTAACTCTACTAACCCTTTCCACTGGGCCTTCTGGAGTTCATATTTCATTTATTCTGGCTCTTTTCCTCCTATAGTCTTTCCATTTACTTACTCTTGCTGAAAACTTACTTCCCAAAGATAATACTGCACCCATAAATACTCTCCAGCACTAGTATAAAAACATTCTACCCCTCTATGAACATACTAATCCTAGAAATAAAAATCTTCCTTGATCCTCACTGCAATTTCCAGATTCTCCCTTTATCTCCATCACTCAGCAACTTCCTCTCCTTCAAATGCACCAGCAGCCTCAGGTTATTCTCCCTCCTTTCTCAAGGAGTTAATCACCTGGTTCACTATCTTCCTCTCTTCCCTAATTCCTGCCCTTATACTGGGGACTTGGGGAAACCAGCGCTAAAAGCATCAGAACGGGGAGGAAAAAACCTGTTAGCCTCTGTTTTCAACTTGTCATAGCAGCAAACACTCCTATTTTTTATGCTACCTTCCTCACTTCCTTTTTCCCATTTTCTCTCCTCTTTTTTCTACTCTTCTTCCTTCCTTCTTCCTTATCTTCACCACCCTTGAATCCCAGTCAGAGCTTCTTTCAAATGACTATCAATGAGGCCTAAACCTGTAGAAACCACATAAATAACATCTGCCTGGTGCTTTTTACTCCCCAAAGCCAAAAGGGGCTGGTCTCCCCACAAAGACTCTCCACATTGCAGCAAACAGCCTGTGCACACATGCTAGACATTTCCTCATCACCTCTATATTCAATCCAACTTCCAAATGGGCATCCTGTATATTTCCAGTGTAATATTTCTGAAGTGTAATAAGAGAAAATAATAACTTGATAAAATGCTATACACAAAGCCTCATATGCTGCCTCCCAAATCACAAGACAGCTTCAGTAGCTGCTACCATATGCTTGCCACTGGTTGGTAACTGCTCCTCATAATCTCTTTCCCAGTAATTTAAAGATGAGGTATCTTTAATTAAAACCATTCCATATTTGAAAGGCCCAGCAGAGATGTCATGACTTTGACTCCATCAGGATTTTAAACCAGAAGAGGATGAACAGAAACCTCAAAGCAGAAGTGCTAGGAGTTTAGCACTGGTTTCAGTTAAGATAGAGACTTTACTGATGATTATTCTATTAAACCTAAAAATAGATGCAAAATTGATACCTATTTGGTTCTATAACATAGTAGTGATACACTATCTTGCATTCAGTCTAGATTCTGGCAAGAAAAATAAAAGGAAGGAAGGAAGGAAGGAAGGAAGGAAGGAAGGAAGGAAGGAAGGAAGGAAGGAAGGAAGGAAAGAAGGAACAAGAGAGTTAAGGAGGGAGGGAAAGATCACAGAAAGAGAAAGAAAAAAGAATGAAATAATGAGAAAGAGAGAGAGAGAGAGAGAGAGAGAGAGAGAGAGAGAGAGAGATAGTATCATGAAATAATAGAGAGAACACTGGCCCATAAATTGGGCGTATGAATTCTAGATAAAGCTCTGTCATTAAATTGCTGTGTAACCATAGTTAAATTCATGTACTCTTTCTTTGCCTTTCTTTCTTCTGTAAAATGAGACAAATGGATTAGGTAATCTGTAAAGTCCCTTCCGGATTTAATAATATTGTCAAAGGAAAGTCATATGATTTAGGGGTGGAAATATTTATGTTCTAAAGCTTATATCTGCTCTAATATGTTATGATTCTATAACTGTACTGATAGGTTTGACTAAAAATCAAATCTTAAGTTAGACTGAAAGTCATGGTTGCAATCCTCAAAGCCATCTTGATAGCATAATGTAAAGGGCTGACCTTAAATAACTTTTCTTTTGGTTTGTTATGGTATTTGAAATTCTCCCCAATTAAAGTTATTCCTTTAGGCAAAAGCATTCTTTTTCAAGGGATCTCTATTTTAAAATGAATGTTATCCTGGAGGAATAAAAATTGAGTCATATGCAGAAATTTTATAATTAGGTATTGCCATAAAATTTGTTACAGCAAAGACCACAAACTCATCTTTTCATCAATGTTTTTGACAAGCTTACCATCTATTCAGTATCAGGCAGTCTACACTGATTATTAAATCAGTTATTGGAGACATTCATGATAGTTATAAGCAGTCTGCAGCATATTAGCAAAGATGACTTAAAAGGGAGAGGCAAATAATAATAATAATCCTAAACAAAAATAACCAAGACATATAGTACTTTGGAGTTTACAAAATGCTTTCCATTTTCACATAATAGACACTAAATAATGTTGTTGTCATTATTTTATTTTTTTAAATCACCCAAAGATATGTGGGATCAGAAATGATGTGGGCTGGTCATGGAGCAAGAGGAATCTTATATGAATTCTTCAGGTGCTACATTGGTATCTTCAGAATACTTGTATAGGAACTGGAAGTGGGTATGGGGTAATAAAGAGGTCATATAAGTACCTCTTGAAGGCTTAAAAGACCAACCTGTTGAGTCAACAGTGTATGAGAGTCCCTAAAATTTACCACAAATTAAGAAAAGTGAAATTCCTTCTCATATATATCCTTACCTATCAGTAAATTAGAAATGTGGATGCTGATAGTTGCCCTCTCATATCTATTATTACAAGCTGTAATATTGATAGAAGATGGGAAACAATCAAGAAAGAGTATATTAGAAAAATGGGAAATTATTGTGTAAAAACTAGGGAAGAATTAAGAAAAAAAGACCTATGTAGTACATATAATGATGCACCCCTTATGTTAAGCCTGGGTTGCTTTGCACATTTATTCCACTAAATCTAGAAAATTGTAGTTTCATTCTTTGTCTTTTTCTGTCTGCCTGTCTGTCTGTCTCCATCTATCTCTCTGACTGCCATTGTCTTTATCATTATCGGTGTTCTCTCAATCTCTCTCTCTCTCTCTCTCTCTCTCTCTCTCTCTCTCTCTCTCTCTCTCTTTCTCCCTGTCTCTGTCTCTCTCTGTTTAATGGTTTTTTATTCATTTTTTTTTATTCAATTACTTGAACTAGTTTGATTCCTACCCAGAATCATATCTTTCTCCAAAGCATAGTCTACTCTGCTAACATTAACCATTCAACCAAGATTAATAGATGGCAAAGACATTGGCTTCCCCTGACATAGAGAACCAAACATCAATGAGCATGAGTTATTTGCAGTTAACATTCTGATGATGAGTCATACTTTAAAAGTCATATCTCATAGTCATAGTCACTAGCTAGTGACAAAGGATAAAGGAAAGATGAAAGGCCCGGCTTTTCATTTCTCTTGCTTCCACTGGTTCAACATGAGAAAGTCCTAGGAAACAATCTGAGGCTACCAAGCTTTAGCTCCGCTGCTCCAGGACTTGGTCAACTACAAGATCAGAATGAGTCAGAGGTCTACAAGCAAATGCATGCTTAGGCCACAATGAATGACCACCTTGAGGGAGATGAGGGTTACAATGTTCTTTGGCTTAGTCAGCACATACCTGTAGTGCTTGTATTCAATTCTGGGCAAATTTTAGGAGAGACATTAACACGATTAGTATGTCCAGAAAAGAGTGAATAGAATTGTGAATTGTAGACCTTGTTATACAAAGTTCCATTGACAGAAGAACCCAGGGAAGATTTATGTTAACAAGGAAACAATTTATCTTTGCATATTATAAAAAGGATAACTCTTTAAACACATTTAAAAAAAAAAAGAGAGACAAGATTGTGCATGGGCTCAAGGAGACAGAATAGGAGTAACAGGCATTAGACATCATAGGAGGCAAAATATCCTAACAAGTAGAATAGTAATTGTAAATTTCCATCCCTGGAGGAGCACATTCCAGAGACACTACCTGTTTCCAGGAGAGATGGGCCTGTCTATCTAAATTTAGAGATCTCTTTTCACATTGAGATTTATAATTTTATGAATCACAATAGTAATGATGAAAAAAGTGATTCCTCAGGCTTCTACTTAGTGTCTCCTTTATTGAATTTTAAGCATCTAAACCAGAAGATCTTAACCCTTTTTTGTCATATACAGTCTGGCAAAGTCTATGGACCACTTGTCAGAATAATGTTTTTAAACACAGAAAATAAAATGCATTGGGTTACAAAGGAAACCAATTAAAACAGAACAGTTATCAAAATATACATATTTTTTAAACACACAGTGTTTGGGGCAGGATTTGACACAGGTCTTCAAGTCTTGACACAGACTTCAAGGCCAGCACTTTGATCACTGTAGCACCCAGATGTCTCACATAAAGAGGAAAAAACCAAAACACTGGGAGAGCAGGCCCAGGTTGAGACACAAAAGGGAAACCCGACAGGGACCAATGGGCATCTCAGACCACATTTGTTATGTAGATATGTAGGCACATATATTTCACAGGATGTCAGTACTAGCAAGGACCTTAGAACCACAGACCTGTAGCATGTTAGAACTGGACAGACATTAGAATCACCAAACACGGAACATTTAATCAAAGACTTCATTTAACAATAACAAAAAAAATTCTTCCAGAGAAACATTATGGTGAAAGAGGCATAGGACCGATATGAGTAGACTTTGGTTATAGTCCTGTTCTGCTACTAATTAGTTGTATGGCCTTTCCCTCTCTGAGCCTCAGTTTCCTCTATTCTAAATAAGGGTCTAGTACTAAATAAATTTCCATTCAAGGACTATGATAAATGACTTGTTCAAGAACAGAACTAGGCACTCAGGTTTAAAAAATCAACAAGTTAATAACAAGCATAAATCAAATATCCTTAACATGAAAGAAAAATCAACTTGAAAAAAATTTTCATTTGATAAATAAAATTGAAAGTTATTTTTAAAAGTTCATTATTCTAAGTATATCTTTAACTATTCTAATTTAATTTAAAAAATGTCATAGTAAAAGAAATATGACTATAGAAAAAAATTTTCAGAATTGTTAATATTCCAACAAAAATGAAAATTATAGATAAATGAATTTTTATAAATATTTAAAACATATAGAATATTAAAATTAAAAATAATTTTGATGTAATCTGAAAAAATAAAATTGAGGAAGCCATAATGAACTTCTAAGGGGAGAAAAAACAGATGATGAATTTATAACTTAATTCTACCTCATATTTAAACAAAACTTAACCCCCATACTATATAAACTATGGACAAATTTAGAAAAAATGAAGACATATCATAAACTCCTTTTATGAGAGGAAGAAGGAAAGTAGGAAACAAGGAAGAAGGAAAGGGAGGAAAGAAGAAGGGAGAGAGGTAGGAAGGAAAGAGGGAAAGAAGGAAGGAAGGAAGGAAGGAAGGAAGGAAGGAAGGAAGGAAGGAAGGAAGGAAGGAGGGAGGGAGGGAGGGAGGGAGGGAGGGAGGAATTTGGAATAGGAAGTAGAGAATTATCCTTAGAAATAGATAGATATTGATTTAAAAGTTGTTGTTGTTGGGTTGTTTGTTTGTTTTTTTTTTAAAGAAAGGAAAACCAGTGATAGATATGCTCAGGCTACAACACATATACAATGATGAACTTTCAAGAAAAAATAGGAGCAAAAGATTTCATCAAGGAGGGAGGGAGGAAGGAAGGAAAGAAAGGAGGGAGGGAAGAAGGAGGAAGGAAACAAGGAAGGAAGGAAGGAAAAGGAAGAAGGGAGAGAGAAAGGAAAGAAGGAAGGAAGGAAGGAAGGAGGGAGGGGAGAGGAAGGGAGAGAGGAAGGAAAGAAGGAAGGAAGAAGGAAGGGAGGAAGGGAGGGAGAGAAGAATAAAGGAACTTTGATTTGGAAAGCAACAGAAGACTTTATAATCTAAGGTCATAGATATGCTTGTCCAGAGGTTTGAGGCTCCTCAGAGGGATTGGGACAAGGAAAGAGTTCTTTCTACCTTTCCCAGTGGAAACATTTCCCAATGAAAAATAATCATGTGACCCCCACCTCTTTGTTTCTGCCATGTCCAAACTGTCTACTTCCATCAAGGAAAGGCCTCTAAAATACAAAACCCAGGCTTTGCCTTTGGGCCAGTTTCAAGTTTCTTACAACACAGTAAATCCGTTTGTTTTTATTTCTTCTTTCTGTAAACATTTCTCCATCTAATATGGTAACTGTTATTTATACAAAGCTATAAAAACAGAGGTCAGAACACAATAAGATTATAGTTTTATTTCAATACATTTGGTTCATAATAAAATAAAATCTTAAAAGTATCCTGAGTACCCATTCAAGATTCTCAAAGAATTAATGTACATCACATTGAAAGAATTCTATTTGGATATAATATTTTCCACAGCTGTCAGGCCTTATTTAAAAGGCAATATCCTCTTTCTGGCATTTTATTTAGTCTCCATTTTCCCCATATGTAGGATTGCTAATTCCATGATGTATGAGTCAGGGGTGTATGATTACATGAAGGTAATATGCAGAATGAGCTAGAGAAATGATTTGGTGTGATGAATGAAAATGTGGTGTGTTACCCTATTTGTGAAGTTGTCTTTCTTGTTGATGATGTGTGTCAGAAAAGATAGAAAACAGCAGCATTGAAATAAAACACTTTTTTGGTGCCACTAGAGTATGCAGATAAGAAGCAATTTGGAATAGTAACTAGAGAATTATCCTTGGAAATAAATGTTGATTAAATTTTTTTTAAAAAAGAAAGACCAATGGTAGATATAATCAAACTATAACACATAAACAATGAGGAACTTTCAAGAAAAATAGGAGTAAAAGATATCATCAAGGAAATTGTATAATAGAAAGAAAATACAGAGTGGTCAGTCAGGAGGCAAAACTGAGAAATGTTAGATCAGAGCAGTTCATTGGCACCCTCATGAAACTAGGAAAAAAAGAAAAGACTTTAATTCCAGAACCTCCATTGTTCATTATAATTCCTGTTTAAAAATACAATATCTATTTTACATTGAGATTGTAACTTCTCAAGGGTCATAGAGCTGGTTGCAACCATGATTTTCTAGAAGTCTTGATCTCCTGACTCTACCAGCAAACTAGGTCCAACTCTCTCATAAACTTCTAGGAAGACAAGGTTAAGAGTTGCACAAAATTGGTAGTAATGGATCAATTTCTATTTGCATTGTTGGAGAAAACTCTCAAACTGATGAGATCATAGATCCATTTGAGTAGCTGAATGCTACTTATATATTGAATATATATATATATATATATATATATATATATATATATATTGAATTCAATTCAATTCAGTATATATATTGAATACCTCACAGGCTGTTGTGAAGAAAGTGTTTTGCAAAAAGAGAAGTGCTATGGAAAAATGACTTCTGCTTTACTTCAATTGATTCATGATATTTTTGTGTATACAGATAGAATGCAGTCCCATGCCTTCTCATTAGATATAATTTTCATCCTTGTTCTGTCACTAATCGTTCATAATGTACCTCTCTGGCACGTTTGAGACCTTTGTATTACATGAATTCCTTAAGGCTTTGCGAATACCAATGAAATAGGAAAACTGCTCATGTCTTACTTTTGCTACCAGATCAACTCGTCTCCTTTTCCTTTCACATAGATCCTTGATAATATCTTTTATACCTCTTTTGGTATAGAAACCAACATTTAAATATGACTACATTATGACCAGTTTTTTGTTTTGTTTTGTTTTGTTTTGTTTGCCACCATGTGTTTTTCCATTGTTTTTAGGGCAACTGAAATTTTATTCCTTTTGATTATGGTATAGTAGATAGAGTTGGACTTGCAATCAGGAAGAATTGGGTTTAAACCTTACCTCAAATACCTATCTGATAAGTGACTCTAGGTAAGTCACTTAATACTGCTCAATCTTTTTTTTTTTTTCATCTGCAAAATGGAGATAATAGTACTCACCTCACAGGGCTGTGATTAAACAACTGATGTAATACACACACACACACACACACATATATATGTGTATGTGTTCAGTTATTTTTAAGTCACATTTGACTCTTCTCAACATCATGTGTGTGAACTATATATAGTATGTATATGTGTACTCATATATGTATGTGTATATATATATATATATATATACATATATATATATGTATTTCATAAACCCTAAACCGCTATACAAATATTAACCACTTTTATTACATGATTTGCAACCATATGGCATTACCAGAGGAATATTTTTGATAAAAACATGGACATGGAAGAGCTTGGAATCATTGAAAGCACTGCACAATTTCCCACAGACAATCTAACCTACTTTCTTCCTCCTCTTGTATATCTCTGGACTTTGAACACGGACTATCTGCAATATCTGTTCAAAATAAATAAACTACAGTACAAATTCAACAGACTGGCAATCTAACCAATCATCCAAATGATACAAATTCTTCAGTCATGTTTTCCTATGCGGCTTCTAGAATAATATCTGTTAGGTGGTCATGGATCTCATTGAGGATACTCTGCAATGTTTCAGTCTTGAGGGAACCACAAATTGGAAGCCTCAGGAGGAATTCACCTTCCTTCATTTGGACCATGTGTCTTTCATGTAGTAGCCACCTTTGATGACAATGTAAATTGAAACAATATAAATGCTTTTCCAGATCAGCTTTACTCTAAAATCCCAAACATAAATTAAGTCTTGAGTAATTAGCTGTTGGGATTTAATTCTGGGAGCAGATGGTAAGTAGTTTTAGGATCATAGGCTGGGTCTTAAAGATCAGTTAGTTCAACCTCCCAAACTATGTAGAAATTCTTTCAATAAAATCCCTAATTGATGGACACTTTAATTGATAACAAGGTCAAGACATCCCATTGCATGAATAAATAGTAAAAACTGTTAAAAGGTTTTTCATATTGAACTGAAGTATATTTGTCACAAAATTATTTTGCTTAATGTTTCCTTTACCTTATGGGGTATCTAGGGGAAAAAATTCCATTCAAAATTATATTTCACTCCCTTTCCCTCACTCTACAGACCAGCCTAACTAACCTTGCTGTTACACACATGAGATTGTCCCTTCTCTTTATGCCTTTGCACAGGCTTTCCATCATGACTGGAACATATTCTCTCATTACCTCCCTAAAATTACAATCCCCGAAAATGCCTCCCACATGAGACTTTTCCTGGTGCCTCGTGTCACCCCCAGAATATCCCAGGGGATAACCACCTCCAGGATTACTTTCTTGGTGTTTCATAGTCATCTCTCTCACTTGGACCTTCTAAAACTTTCTTCTGCTAATTTTTTAACCTCACTTAGTGCGTATCATTATGTATTAATATCAGCTAAATGACACAGCAGATAGAGTGCTGACCCTGGAATCAGGAAGATTCACCCTCCTGAGTTCAAATCTGACCTCAGACACTTACTGTCACTTAACCGAATTTGCCTCAGTTCCCTCGTCTGTAAAAATGAGCTAGAGAAGCGAATGACAAATGACTCCAGTATCTTGACTAAGAAAATCCTAAATGAAGTCAGGAAGAATTGGACATGACTGAAAAATGACTGAACATGATATATTACAGATATTTGTATTTATCTCATTACAGTCCTTTAAAATAGTAAATACCTATCACATCTTATTGAAATTTTGCATCTTTCCCCAGGACCCATTCCAGTGCTCTGCACATAGTTGACATTTTGTTGTGTTGTCCAGGCAGCCTCAGTGAGGAAAAGAAGCAGACGCTTTCATGAACATTATTGGCTGCAGCTAATGATTTCTGGATTACACAGCAATGCTAGCATGCAAGACAATATGCATCCTTGCCATGTGTTTCTCCAGCAAGTCTCCATCAGCTGCTCCTAGAGATCAAAAAGGTAAACACTGGGCACAAGGTTACACACACATACACACACGTACAGAATTCAGGTGCATTCTGCTACACTTTAGTCTATTCTGAAGGTGGAAAGAAATTGTAAGAGCACGAGAGAGAAAACAGCTCACATTTTAGGCCATTGAGAGAGGGGTACAATTTGCCTGACAAGTGTTATAAGCAGCCGTGAAAAGGGGTTGGTAAGCCCTCCCACTAAAATTCTCCCTCATCAATCCACATAACTCCTTTTTCTTGTGACTCCTATCTGTAACAATCACATTCCTGTAAAATCATGTGAGCAGACAGTCAGGATAACCAGCAGGCCTCAAACCCATGGATGAGCTAAGAGAGATCTACTCCAAGCATGCAAAGACCTCACGCTGGCAGGATGAGTGCATGAAAACAATTTGCTCCAATGGCAGGAAGGCAGCTATTGGAACACTATTTTCAATATGAAATACTAATTAGGTCTTGGTCAGAGACTGCAAATACCATGATCATCCACTGTATCCTGGGTCTTTACCAGTCATCTTGGTTTTTGTCTTGCCCTTGGACTTCAGTGACTCTGGAAGAGTGAGTAAGGCTGCTGACTGAGCAACTCCACCTCATTTAAATCCAATTCATGCATGAAACAAGACTTAACCAGTCACATATTGATGTCATTGATCTTCTTGCAAAATGAAGGAGGATCAACAAGAGAGCACCAGGATAGGGAGCTGATTCTTAACCAATGAATCATCAGGAGGCAGTTCCAGTATCTGAGCCTGTGTGTGTGTGTGTGTGTGTGTGTGCATATGTATATATGCTGAGGCAATTGGAGTTAAGTGAGTTGCCCAGGGTAACACAGCTAGGATGTGTTAAGTGTCTTGATAGACAGCATGCTGATATTCTATGGGATAACCCTTCCTTGCTCCCAAAGAAAATGACATAATCTCATGTTGACACAATGAAGAACTCAAACTGATAATCAGCTCGCCTATCATCCTGCCTTACATAATGCTTAGACTGGTGTCAACTTCAGAAAAGATGTCCATCTCAATATAAGCTCATCACCTCAAATCTCATCCCCATGCTGATAACTCAAGCCCTCAGGTCTCCTATGAATGGAGGACTAGAAGGTAGAATAACAAATCCTAAACCTACAGGGAGAAAGCAAGAAAATGACTTTGCCTCTTTGTATCTGCTGTTCTGCTGGGTTTCAACTCCACAAAACAAAACACCCTCACTACCCAATACCCCTTAGTGACTTCCGTGATCTACTTTCCTGCTTCCTTTGATGTTTTCCCGTATGTAAAGCTCCTTCAGGACAAGGATTGCCTTTCTCTTTATTAACTATATCCTAACACCTACCATAGTGCCTGACACTAGGTGCTTAGCAAATGTTTCTTAGATTGGATTTTCTTTTTGCCAGCTCTGACATTCTATAATACTCAGTTTCTTTTCCATGGACTGCTATAATCTGTCAATACACTTGATAAATATTATTTTAAGCAAAATCTGTAAAATGTTTTTTAATGCTTTGAAAAGTTGTCAATTAACAATATTATCAAAATCACACAAGAATAGAGTACAATTATATTTTCATTATTTTACATCTTAAGATAATAGTCATAGATTTGGAAAAGACATCTAGTCTAAACCTTTCATTTTATTTTAAAATTTTTATTTTATTTTAATTTGTGGAATAAAACAAGTATTTTCAAACATAGCATATTTTTAAATAAATATGATTGTACATGAAACTGCAAATCTATTCACAACTTGCAATATCTTTTAAATATTTAATAAAGTTATTATGTAAATTTCTTTTTTGCCCCTTTTTTCTTCCCTTTCCCACCCACCCCCATCCTAGAGATGCTCTAAGATCAATTGCCTTGTCCAAAGTTACACAAATAAAAAAAAAAGGTGTCCTTATTCAAATCCAAGTTTTCTGACTCCTAATCTTTTGAACCATATGATATTTAGTCTGCAATATTTGGTCATTATTGTCATGTGATTAGTTTTTTTCAATGTAATATAACTAGAATGCTTCCCTATGAACAATATCCAGCAGCCTTTTGGCTGTGAAAATATTTTTGTGCAGTTTTCTGACCCGCAAAAAATATTTTTATAGTGAAAATGTATGACTGGCAACAGACTGTGTAATGTCAATGGTTTGTTAGTTTCACTGGAAAATAAACAAAGGTGAATATGTGAGTACTGGGGGATGGGTTACTCAAACAAATGTGATACTCAACAGCCCTTGGGTTGCATTTTTCCACAGTCAAACCATAGCACTAATTGCTTTATAATCGAGTTGTCTGCCTGAGCAATTGGATAATCCTGGTGAAGGGTGGAATATGGGACAGATTGATGCCAGAAGGGGTGCACTTTCCTCTTATTTAAATCACATTCCTCAGGGAAGTTGTCCAGCCTTGTAGCACCCTATTGTAACAGAAGGGAGTTGGTTTTATCTTACTACCTTTTTTATTCCTCCTTTCTTTCTTTCCACATCCCATTTCTCTTCTTCTATTCTTGTAACATGGGACTTTGCCCTTTATAGTCTGCAAATCACAAAATTACAGAATATTTGAGCAAGAAGAGATACCTTACAAGAAATACTGTCTTCTGCATTTGACAGGAAAAAATTAAAGCCCAGAAGGAAATGACATTCAAAATCCCAGACATGGGCAATCTTTTTAATAGTGATTATTGTGAATTATATCTATTGACTTCTAGGTCCAATATTCTTTTGGCACAACATACTCCTCTTTCACCTTCTCTCTGTACATTTTCCTTTTAGCAATCTCATGCACTCCAATGCAGATGACTTTCAAATCTCTATCTCCACATTGTATACAATAACAGCAAGATTATGTGACAATCACCTATAATAACCTTAGCTCTTCTCAGGAATATAGTGATCCAAGACAGTTCATTAAATTTGGGATAGAACATGCCATCTGCATCCAGAGAAAGAACGGTAGAGATTGAATGTAGGTCAAAACACACCATTTTCATCTTTTCTTTGATTTGCTTTTTTTTTCTTGGTTTTTCCCTTTTGTTATGATTTTTCTTTCATCACATGACTAATAAGGAAATATGTTTTAAATAATTATACATAGATAACCTATGCCAGATTATTTGCTATCTTGGAGGGGGGGAGGTAAGAGAGGGTAGAAGAAAAAAATTGTAACTCAAAATCTTACAAAAATGAATGTTGTAAACTATCTTCACGTGTAATTGAAAAAATAAAATACTATTAAAAGCTAAAATGAAATTTTTATCTCCAGCCCTCACCTCTTCTCCGAGTTTAAGATCCTCATTTTCCACTCTCTGCTAAACATCATACATAATATTTATAACAGCGTCAGTTTTTGAGTTTGCAACATTTCTGAAAGTCATAATGCTATTGTAACACAAATAGCCTCTTCTCCAATACATATAACCTACTAACTGCTTCTATCTCTTTTTCTGGAATCTTCCACATCAGAAAGTTTCTCACTAATTAGTAGCTCTTTACCTATAAATTCAAAGGTAAGAAGCTAATCAGATGTACTTGACTGAGATAGATTCAACTTTTCAAAATATAAAATGTCTATTGCCCTTACAGATTATGTATGTTCACATGGATTATCCAAATGCCATTCACATGAGGTATTGATAACTATCTCTGGAATATTCTCTACCCTTCCCCAAGGGAAACTGTAATTCCTGCCTTGAGGAGAAAAGGAAAAATGATCATGAAGCTAATCAGTCTCTTTGGTCTCTGAGAGAGGAGGAAAATTATATCTATCTGCTGCTCTAAAAATTAGTGATTTAGAGACATGATTTTGGTTCAAAATCTAAGAAGAACCACTTTTCTAATTGTTCATGGACTGGAAAATGGTTGTTCCAATCTTATACCCACCAGTTTTGATCCTTTCTTGTTAATCACCATTTATACAAAAGACTATCACAAATAGTGAGTAACTAAATAAACCCTTTTATGCAAGCAAATGGCAAACATAAATTCATTACAGATTAAAATATACCAGAGAATTCACAAGAACAATGAGCTCTTTAGTTGAGAACAAAATAAAATCTCAGTTCAACCAAGAGAGAGACCTTGATCTCATTCAAGGGAAATAACTCAAAGTTGCTAAGAAGATAAGCTGATATTCAGGTGCGTGTTGAGGAGTAAACTTCCACTACATGTCTTTAGCTTTTCTCTCACATACCACATGTGTGAATCAGTCCCAAAAAGAGTCTGTAACCATATGTGTTCTCTCTCAAAGACAAAATACAGACTTTCTCCTCTCCAGAGTTCAACTTCTCACATAGAGATGTAACGTTGCATTAGCATTTTCTCTACTAATTCAGTCATACCTAAGCAGCAGCACATCAATTGTGATGGTAATGGACCCCATCCTGGTCCTTCACAATAAAATGGTTACTCTGTCAGAGACAATTGTATAAAGGTTGCCCACGAGAAAAAATGTATTCTCCAGTATAATAGTGGTTGCCTGCCATAATATGGAGACTTAACTAGAATTGCAGTCCCATACCTTAAATTGTTACCATCTGCATCTGCCCCAAGATGTTTCTGGGTTAAAAGACTTCAAGTCTCTGTCTCAATCTTTTATCTCTTCCCACCCTATTATCCCTAACCAAGAATTTCAGAACCCCTTAGAATATTACCATCCACAGCACTCTGGGCTTCCAGGCTTCCTACAGCTTCTTTAGACAGAATACTGCAGGCCATCAGGCCCTATGAAGTATCTCCATTCAGAGTATTGAGGTCTTCTCAGTTTCACATAGTATTCTCTGTCAATGAAGTTGGGTCAACTTAATTAGAGCTCTGATAATTTCAGACCTATTTACCTGAGTATGTACTGGGTTCCTTGATTAGTTCCCTTTTTTAATGATTACAAGCTTCTGATTATCTTTTTTTTCTAAATTCTGTTGTATAAAGGTGTTTTACTGTTGTTTCTCTTTGGATTTCTTTATCTTGATCAAATATGAAATCTGGTGCTATTTATAGATCTTTTTTCTGGAATATATGTCTGAGAGTTGGGATTCTCTATAACTCTCCTTGTCCTTGAATTCTTTGGGCCAGCTACCTTATAGATAACTTTTCCTTCCTGGTTCTTTAGTTCTTTTCATATGGTACTGCCTTTTTGTTTTTGTTTTTTTTATTGATCCACACTTGCTCCTTTCATTCTCTTCCTCACTTTTCTTCTTCCTGATTGCCAGTTCCAGAAATATTATTATCTCTATTAATAAAGATAAGGAAAGGGGACTGGAGCTGAATTAAGGCTTTAAGTGGATGTCATGAAAGGGGTGGGCAAAGGAGGACAAAGAAGAGGGAAAAGTAGGGCTAAGATGGATTGAAATGAGAGGATGAGAAATAGCAGGAGTCAGCAAAAAAGCTTAAATTACAGAGATAAGGGAAACCAATGATAGAAAACAGAATTTTTAAAAGTATCAGTTGATTGGATGTCTTCTTATTGACTAGAATCTTTCAAATCTAAATAAAAAGATATTGAACTGAAGATAGAGGAAGGAGAAATATTTACATTTATCTATCAAGGTAGATGCCATAGAAAACATCTAGAGTGTAGAAAGAAGAAAAGCAGTAAATATCTTCATTAATTCACGAGGGCAAAATTGAAGAGGCCACTAATAAAACCCATGGAATTAGATGTCAATACAAAAAGTATAAATAACAAGCAAAGTGCCCCAGAGATTCTAACATAGAGTAGTAAATTTGACTTCATAGGTTTCATTCTATGACTAAAATATGACTTTAAGTCTATGTATTATCAAAATAGGTATGAGGAAAGACATGAAGTATCATTGTACATCAAGAAAATATAATTATTTGAGAAAATTTGGGAACTAACAGGAAGAAGCATTTGGAGAAAGCATTTGGGAGAAGATTAGTAGAGAGAGAAACAAGTGATATTGTCATCAGAACATACTGTAAACCATCTGGACAAAAAGAGGAAATAGATGAGGAGTTCAGGAAATAGACTACAAGCCTAGCACATGATATAGTGGGGATAAGGGACTTCAGTTATCTGGACATCTGCTATAGTCTCTCTCTCTCTCTCTCTCTCTCACACACACACACACACACACACACACACACACACACTAATTCCTTTCTCATTCTCTTTTAATGATAATTTTGTCTTTCAAAGGGGAGGTGTTATTCTTAGCCAAATTCTAAACAACAAGGAACCCAGTTGCCAAAATAAAAATGATGAGAATTTTAAGTGGAAATATTTACTCCATCTTAGAATGTATAGTAAAGAAGGAATGGAAATCTTCCTAAGAGAAAACTAATTTCAATAGATTCATAAAAAGGAATAGAAGGATACCATGGTTCAAAATCCCTTAGAGGAAATCAGTCTAAAAAGAAGGAAAAGCACTTTTAAATTCTGAAGTAAAAAAGAGAAACAATTCTGGTAATTAGAAAAAGGGGAAAAAATTTAAAAGACCAATGTGGGCATACAGAAAAATCATCAACCAAATTAATTTGAAAATGTCAGACACAGAAGATGGAATAACTATGAATATGAAATCAGCAAAATCCTATAAAAAGAAAAGAATAAAGATCAGAAAGAACTTATACTAGAGAGGAATGCAAAGGCCAACAAAAATAAGTTTTTAGCTTTATACAGAAAAAAAAATCAGAGAAGGGAGTTCTGAGTGGGGAAAATAATGAAATCAGACAATGGAAAGAATATAGAACTGATCAACTTTTATTTCTTTGCTCTTTCTGTCAAGGAAAATTCTTTTTGGACTAAAAAGGGCAAAAGAAAAATGGTTAATACAGAACTAAAAGCCAAGAAAAATAGAGATGCACTGGGGAATACAAATAAAAAAGCAAGATATACCCTGCTTTCAAAAAGTTCATAATTTAATGGGGAAGATAACATACACACACACACACACACACACACACACACACAGACACATACATACACACATACACCATATAAAAAGAAAGTTCATCTATAGAAAGGATGGAAAGGTTCAGAATTCCTAAGGATACTGAGGTGGAGCACATTTCACTGCCCAGTAGTCAGGTGATAGAACTAGAAGTCTGGTAGTAGGAAACATAATAGGTCTAGTAGTCCACCATATCTCTGAAAGGAATAGAGTTGGTTAATCCCATTTTATTCATTAGGTATAAGCAGCCTTTGAGGATTCTGGATGACCTCAAGGCAAAGGGCAGACAATAGAGAGTTTCCAGCGCCCAGTTGGTTTTATGTTGTAAGTACTGTCCTAAGTCCTATGAATTTAAAAAAAAAGAAAAGGGGGCAAAAATAATCTTGCCTCCGTAAACTCTTATTGTAATGAGGAAGATGATATATAAATAACTAGGTACATATAAGATTGTTGTTTGTCCTTTGTTCTCTGAGAGGACCAATGATACCAATGTCACCAATGACACTAATAATTTGCAAGTGAATTGGATTTAAGTGAAGCTGGTCTGGGCAGTCACCAGTCTCACTCTCCTCCAGAGTCATCTTAATCCAGTAGCAAGATATAGGTCAGGATGATTGGAGATGACTCCAGATGTATATGGCCTTTTAACCCTTAAGTCTTTCCCAGGTAGGTCTCAGTCCATTCAAAGATTTAAGGCTAAGTAAGAAATGAGGCAAAAGGTGACTTAGTTTGTCTTCTCAAAAAAAAAAAAATCAAACTAGGAGGGAAGGACCCTCAGAATTTCTGGCCAGAACTGAAACAATTGCTATTCACACACACTCCCAGCCATTAAAAACCGAACTATGACCAAAGGAGGCTTGGACAGGGACCTATTATTAGCCAAACAATGAGCCAGGGAGATTTGGATCTAAGGCATGGTCAAGTAGTTCCATTTAAATTCCCAGGGGCTTCATCAAAGTCTGTTTTTTTCAGAGCTCTTTTCAAGAAATCACAAATGAAACTACATGGGACAAAAGAGTTAATTGTCCCATATAGAGTAAAAAGAAAGAAATCTCAAAAGGAAAAAAAGAATAGCAGTGGGAGATCTGGACATGACAGGGAAAGACTGGGAGAGGGTTTCTTGCGAAAACTGAGATTTGAGCTGTCTTCTTTATAGGAAGCCAGAATAACAAGGAGATGGATGTGAAGAGAGAGAGCTTTCCATATTAGAAGAAGAATCAATGCAAAGACTCAGAAGCAGGATAAAGTGCATCACATTTGAAGAGCAACAAGTAGGTGAGTGTTGTTGTAATGTATAGAAAGGGAAAAGTAGAAGAACCTGGAAATACAGAAAAGAACAAGGTTATGAAGAGCTTTAAATGCCCCAAAGAGAATTTTCTATTTGATCCTAGAAGAAATAAGAATCCACTGATAACAACACAATCACATTACATGTATCATTTGATCTTTAAATAATACTTGAAGTAGTCACCATTATTATGTCTATTTTGTGGATGAAACTGAGATAGATTAAGTGACTTGTCCATACTAGCATATAAGGAGATAGTATTTGAAGAGAATTTGTATTTGCTGCTGGAATTTCAGGGACTGCATCAGTCTAAGATAGATATTGTAGGATACAGAATTTTTCAAGAACAAAACCTTCTGAGAAGGGAGAAATAAAATGGCCAAAGGAAGCTTGTTTCTTTCTCTGCAGCCACTTTTCCATGATGAAATCTGGGCATGAATTACATTCAGGGATAAGCAGTGAATGTTTGTGCGGATAGGTGAAATGAGGATAAAGACAGGATCACTCCAAATAGGAGCCACTGTTTAATCCAATTTGCCAGTGATGCTGAGTGCCCAAACTGTCCTTGAGGACACTGAGACTCGCTTGGGAAGCTCAGGTTTCTGAATCACTGAAATCACTCAAGTCACAACAGATTTAGCCATGAGTAAAAAGAACAGAGTTGGGGTACATGTCTGTTGGGCAGCTAGATGGCACAGTATGATAAAGGTTGGGTCTAAAATCAGGAAGAGTCATCTTCCTGAGTCCAAATCAGCCCTCAGACTCTTACCGTGACCCTAGGACAAGTCATTTAACCTTGTTTGCCTCAGTTTCTTCCTCTATAAAATGAACTGAAGAAGGAAATGGCACACTACTCCAGTATCTTTGCAAAGAAAACCCCAAATGGAATCATGAAGAGTCAGATGCAACTGAAAAGCAACAGAACAACAATTAAGATGTCTGATAATTTTCTGCAGGAGCAGGAGCAGGAGGGATTGAATTTAATTTTAAAAGGAATTTGAGTTCCTGAATAGTGTTTCCTTAAACTCCTGGATTTGGCCTCCCTTCAGACAAAGATTTTGAGTGGCCTGATCCAGAAGCAGTCTGAAGTATCCAGGCAGGTGTGAAATCAGAGGACTTGGGTTTTGCATCTGACACTCACCACCTGGTAATTCACTTGATCTCCATGGGCCATAGGTTCCTCATTAGTAAAATAAAAGGTTCAACTATATGATCTTTGAGGTCCCATACAGCTTCAAATCTATTAGCCAATGGGTTCTTAATGCATTTTCTTTTTTTCTTTTTTTCCTATTGTTGTGATTAAAGAACTATACACATAGATCATATTCTTCTGAGTAAAATTCATTGAATACTATAAGGCTGGGAAGAAAGACAGAGTTCTTTTGGAATGGAAGAATCATTGAGGAAAGAATATAATGGATAAGTCCTGACATATTTAGCCATTATAATAATGAGAAGAACTTTCCTACAGCTCTGAGAATAAAAGAAACCTTGGGATATTAATCCCAGAGCATTTGATAGTGTTGGGTGGAATGCATAAATGCTAAGTATGAGCCTTTGTCTAATTACAGAATTGAATAAAAATACATTATCAATGGAATCTCCTGATTAAAATAGGTTAAAATAGAAATTTAAGAGTTAATATCAGGTATAAGAGACAAATCTGGAAGGATGGCTGCGCTGGGAGGTTGTAGACAATTGTTTATCATCTGGAAAAGGGAACCAGAATACCAGGAATGGGAGAGCAGTTCAAATGGAGGAAAATAACAATAATAATGATAATAATTCAATTTTATGGCTTAGAATTGTTGATAGATAAGGAGAAAGCCTGAGAAAAATCTGACTTGCACCATAGATTTTGGATGAAAATGTCGGAGTTGGGAGAGAATGGATCCTAAAATTCTATAAGAGAAGTCAATCAAAGAAAAAAAGGAGTCTTTTAGGCATGGGTCTGAAGATGAATATCAAAAATTCTATCAAGAAAAGCAGTAACTAATGTGGATGCAAAAAGATTCATTTAAGTGTGTGTGTGTGTGTAAGTACAGAAAATGAGAATAAGGTAAGGTGACAGAGAACAAATACAAAAAAAGAACTGTTTCTGTAGGAATACTATCCTGAGTGTGATTGGTAATATACAGTAAGAACAAGAAAAAGAAGTTTGTTTTTTTTTACAATTGTATTAGGTACCAAGTGAAGATCAAAGAATAGAGAGAAATAATTCTCATGCCAGATCTCAGGATAATTGTGAAAAGTGAGATAGTGTGCCATGCATAGCACATTAGGATGGAGATTAAAATTATAGGGAGACAACTGTATGCAGTTGAAAATAAGGAAAGTTTTTTTAACCAGCAGTGGTAGAGGTAATAACATTGGTGGAGGTAATAGCTATTGAGACACAGAAAACCTTTTGTAAATGAGGGAATAAGTACAAGAATGGGACCCCCAGAGAATTGTTAGACTAGAACTAGAGGGTGTCCTATCCCTTGGTGGCACTTCTGGCAGAGCCTCTCACACAAATGCCTTTTATGGGTCTGGTTCTAAAGCCTTTTTTTTTATTTTACTTTTTGTTATGGACTTAATCATTCATAAACACAAATATTTCAATATATCAAGAACAAAGAAGGATTGTAGAAGACATTGTGAACTTTTGTTGTGTACAGTTTGTTTTTAAAGGGTTAATTTAACAAGGCATTAAAGTGGCCCTTTATATTTGTGTTCCCTTCTTACCTTTTTTTGTTTTGTTTTGAGTGTGTTTAATGTTTCCTTGGTCCTTTCTCTCTCTATCTGACTCTCTCTATCTCTGCCTCTCTTTGTCTCTCTGTCTCTCTCTCTGTTTCTGTCTGTCTGTCTGTCTCTCTCTTGCTCTCTCTCTCTCTGTCTTTCTCTCTCTCCCACTTTTCCCCTCTTTCTCTCTCTCAATTTTTCTCTCTCTCTCCCTTTGTTTCTCTCTCTCTGTCTCTCTCTATGCATATCTTTTATTATCCACTAATTCATTCCCCTCCCCACTCCAACAAAAAGACTATTCGGAACAAATAGTCAAGCAAACATATCAACACATTAGTCATGTCAGGAAATGAATGTCTTATTCTGTACTTCCAGTTCATTACCATGGAAGGCATACTTTGTCATCAGTCTATTGAAGTCTTTCAAAATTGTTTTCCTGTACAATATTTTGGTCAGTGAGTATATTGTTCTCCTGGTTCTGCTCATCTCACTCTACATTAGTTTATACAAGTCCTTCCAAATTTCTCTGAATCCTTCTATATTATTTCTTGGAGGAATGAGGAAAAGATATGAGAAGGGGAAGGGAATAAGCTTTTTTATAGTGCATTCTATGTGCCAGACACTGCATTAAGTGCTTTTCAAAAACTGTCTCAATTGATCCTGGCAATAACGCTGTAAGATAGGTGCTTTATTATTTCCATTTTAAAGTTAAGAAAAATGAGGTAAATATAGGTTAAATGATTTGCTTAAGGTTATACAGCTAGTTAGTATCTGATGCTAGATTTGAATTCAAGTCTCTTTGACTCCAGTACCTGTCTTTTGTCAACTGTGCCTTCTGAGTCCCTCTATTATAGCACAATAATATTCCATTACATTCACATAATATATTGTCTTTAGTTAACCCCATTCATGAAGTTCTTTCCTTCTTTTCCAAGCAACATAAAAATGAGTAATGGTTACTTCATTTTTCATGGTCTTAACTTAATTAAATGATTCAAGTGATTTTAGCAAAGATAGTACTTTCTGGTATCCTTTCCAAACAATAAGAAGCTTTATAGGATTTCTAGATCTCCTCTTGCTGAAGTGATTGAAAATTTCAAACACATATACTCTATTCTTTTAATTCAGACTTCATTAGTTATAAAAAATTTGCAAAAGTTGTAAAATTTAGGGTGGTTGTGATTATACACTTGCTCAGAACCATCAGCAGTTCCCTCCACTCCACAATCTAATATAACTACACCTGATGGCAAATGCAGTATATGGAACCTGCAATCAAAACAACAGGCACCAGCAAACAAAAAAAGCACCAACCAGACATATAAAAGAGTAGGGAAAGGGGATGAGGAAAGGAGGGATTCTTAACCTTTTAGTGTATTTTTAGTTCTTTTAGTTCTTTGACAGGCTCATGAGGCCTGTGGAGCCCTTTTTAGGATAACTTTTTAGTATATTAAACAAAATATATGGATCACAATGGAAACCGATTACATTGAAAAACAACTATCAAATTCTATATTTTTAAAAACTCATAGACTCCAGGGTAAAAAATCCTGGTGTAAAGAAAGGGGAAAGAGAATAGAGAGAAAAAAATGAGTGGATAAGGGATAAAAAGAGGGAGAGAGAATGGGAGAAAAGGGAAAGGAAAGACAGACTGGGAAAAGAGAAAGAAAAAGAGTAAAGGAGAGAAAGGGAGGAAGAAGGAGGTAAGGAGGAGTGGATAGGGAGCTCTAGAGAGAAAAAGAGAAAGGAAGATACAGTGCAATGTGAAATCTGGTACTCAAAGACACAAAATCTATTTTCTAAACCTGGTTCTGCTAACTGTTTGCTGTGTAACTTTAGGAAAGTCACATTTCCACAGGCCTCAACTTTGTCTTCTGTAAAATGAGAATGTTTGGCAAGATGATCTTCAAGGTTTCTTCTGGATTAGATATCCAAGCAAAAAAATTCAGAAAAAATACAAAGGTTTAAAAACATTATCTTTCCTTGAGGAATAGAAGCCAAAACAATCACTAGAAGGAAAGAAAGAATAAATGAGTGAAGGAAGAATGAATGAAAAAGGATTTATTGAGCCTTTACTAGGTGTAAAGCACTTTGCTAAGTGCAAGGAATACAAATAGAAAAGCAGAAATAGTCCCTGCAGTTCAATAGTTCAGATCCTAATGGGCAAGACAACATATCTAAAAAAAAAAAAAAAAAAAAAAAAAAAAAAAAAAAAAAATACCAGAAACATTTTCTATAAATAAGGAAAGAACCTCGACTGCAACCTCCTGTGCTTGTGGTAAGAGAACAGAATCACATGCAAATGGGTAAGCTTTTAAATAGTAAAAAATAATCCAGGAAAAACATTGTAGGTGTCAGTGTTGAAGTGAGTTACAGTTATGGACCATGTTCTGTGTTGACAACACCTTATTTCCCAACTCAGTGAATCCTCACCTGCTAATGATATCAACAAGGTCCTGACCCAGCAACCTCCAGGCCTTCCCTGGAAAATATCTGGAGCAAATCATTAAGAGATCAGGTTCCCAGTCTCTGGAGGATAAGTAGGTGCTAAGTATCAGCCAAACTGGATTTGTCAAAAACAAATCAGACCAGGTTGCTGCACAGTCAGCTTTGTCTAATATTCTTAACTACAAAACCTGGGGAACATGCCCAATGCATTTAGAGCTAAAAGGGAATGTAAAGAGCATTTAGTCCAATCTCCTCGTTGTACAGAAGAAGCAATGTGAAACTATTGATCAAGGTTACATCCTGGATCAGGTCCATAATCTTTGGAGTTAGTGACCCTAGTATTATCTGTCAAGTTGAGAGGGAACATCAGTTTTCAGTTCTGGATAGAGGATATTTTTTATAAACACCTTGGACATAAGGAGGGACATAATTGTTGGCTTCATGAATCTGTGAGATTATCATACAGCACAACGATTAGATTTATTCTGTTTAGTTCTAAATTGTAATCTGTATTAGTAGAGAGAATTTCCTCATCTTGTTATTACCTATAAACAAATTTCTATCCAATGGCTCATTTTGAGAACTGTGCTCATTTCTGGTCGACCTAGTTTAAGAAGAACATTGATAAACTGGAGTATCTCCAGAGTCGCAAAATGTCAGAGTTGAAAGAAAACTCAAAGACCTATACCATACCATAAGAGAAATGCCAGTATGCAATATTCTAGATGAGTGGCACTCCAGTTTTTTCCAAAAGGCTTCCAGTGAAGGGAAATTTGATCATTCTAAGGAAGCCCATTTCATTTTTGTGCAGCTGTAATTGCCATACCTAAATCTGCAAATAGATGCAAAGGCTTCTTAACAATGAGAGCTGTCCAACTATGGAATTTGTCATCTTGAGAGGGAAGGAGTTCCTTGCCAAAGGCATTGCTTCAGATATACTTTCTGTTAGAGACACCACATAAGGGGTTAACTCATCATATAGTAGGTTGGATTTTTGATATCTCTCAATTCTATGGAAAAATCTTTAACATGCTTTCAGAAACTATCTGATGGCTCAAATACAATTTGATGTGTTAGCTGGAGATTGGTGTTGATCCTACCCATAGGCCTATTCAGGCCACCAGATTCAGGTTCCCCATTCTCATTCACACTCTATTTTCACCTCTTACTCCTACCTCTCTCAATATAATGTATTTATGTTGTACTATGATAGTGCTCTGAGATGCCAAGAAAAAAAAGTAAAAGAAAAAAAATGAATTCAACAGCTATTTATTAGTGCTTACTACTCATTGTATTAAGTGTTAGATATATAATGACAAAAAATAAAACAAGGATCTTGTAGAGAGCTATAATATATACCCAGAAAAGTAAATACAAAGTAATTTAAAGTAGATGAGAGAAATGACAGCTATGTAAATCAGATAAAGAGATACTCCCTAATCTGACCCTTGAGGGAATCTAGGCATTCTTAAAAGTGAATGTGAAAAAAAAAAGTACATTTCAGGCTCAGGAAATAACATCTCAAAGAGATGGGATATGGCTTGTGAAGTTCAGGAAAAAACTGGTAGGCCAGTTTGTCTGGGTGTAGAATGTGGGATGGAAAGTAATGTGAAATATCTAGAAAGATAAGAGGGGACCAGATTACAGAGGGCTTTACATTTCAGTCTGAGTTGGTATTTTATTCTATGGCTATAGGTAGCCATTGAATACTATTGGTCAGGGGTAATGTTAGATTCATTTATTTTTGCTATTTGTATTCTAATCCTCCTGATTAGGGAGGGATGAGGGATGAGGGAACTGCTGATGTAAAATCCAAGGATTTTACAATCCTTGGATTATTTATCCATCCATTTCATTCTCCCTGTCTTCCTACCTTAGCTTCTCATTCTCACTGATCCTTTACATGTACATTTTTTTCCCCAAAAAAGAATACTCATTCAACTTCTTCCTTTTCCTCTTAGATCTATAGAACTGGGAATGGGAAAAATAACATAATGCTTCAGAGAAGGTAGCAAGCAAAAGAAAGAACAGAAAGAGAAGAATAAGAAAACCAAGAAGGAAATGAGAGTCTGATCACAAGAATGAAGAAAAAACGTAATGAGGAAATAATATGAATGAGAAGAGAGAAGTCTTCAGGAAGAAGAAGAGGAAGAATAAGAATAACAGAGGAATAAGAGCAAGTAGGAAGAAGGCCTTTTGAAGGGCAGGAGCCATGTGAACTTTTTTTTATTTTTATCACAGAGCCTAACAGATGGAAGGAAATAAGCATTTATTAAGAACATATTATGTGGGGGGAAAAAAGAACATATTATGTGCTAATCTAATCACATAATAGCAAATAAGAACTTATCATGGGTTAGTTACATAATAGCAAATAAGCATTTATTAAGCACCTATTCGGTGCCAGGCACTATACTAAGCATTTTATAACTATTATCTCATTTGATCCTCATAACAACCCTAAGAAGTACCATGCTCCTGATTTTGCAGTTGAGAAAACTGAGGCAGACAGAGATTGTGACTAATTTAAAGTTACACAGCCAGTTAAGTGAAGGTGGCCAGATTTGAACCAGGATATTCAGACCCAGTGCTCTATTTCCTAGCCTCATAGCTGCCTCTAAGAAGTTCCTTTAAAGCAGTGCTTTATATAAAGCATTAATATATATTTGTTCAGTTCACTCAACAAACATTAAACACTATCAGCAATGGAGCATTGTGCTGGGGACTGAACATGCAAAGATTATTAAACAGTTCCTGTTCTCACAGAATTCAAAGAACAAGAAGTAAAGGTGAAAAGGATGAAAAATGAGAAGAAAGGGGGAGGAAGAGAAGGACAGAAAATAAGTATAGGAAGACAAGAATGGGGGGCAGTAGATGGCAGAGTAGATAGAGAACAGGGTGCAAAGTCAAGAGTATTTGAGTTCAAATATGACTTCAAACACTTAACACTTGCTGGCTGTGTGACCCTGGGCAAGTCACTTAAGCCCAATTGCCTGGAGTGGGGAGAAGAGGGGAGAGAAAGAGATGAATGAAAAGAGCAAGAAGAAAGAGGAGAATAGAATGAGAAGCTGGGGACTAGGAAGTCAGAGAGGAGGATAAGAACAATTAATTCATGAGAATCTGCCAGTCTATTTAGCATGAGCTCTGCTCATTCCTAAAAGAATAGGGAAAAGAAACACTCATCCAAGAAGGATCTCACGGCTGAATGAAACCCAGGTTACTTCTCCAAACTCAAGCACAGAATTAGAACTTCACACCCTGTCAGGTGTCTGGACAAGTTATTCCTTTTTCTTGGATGCCTTTTTCATTTGAGCCTCATTAGAGCAGAGCCCAGACTTGCTCACACATGGCAGGTGCCAGCTTTCTTAATGTGTGCCGTGACAGATACACGAACTGCAACATTTTAAAACCATGAAGTCTACTAGGAAAGTCCCCAAACACACTGGGCTTTGCTCAGCCTATAAATCCCTTTGGTTCCTCCTTTTTCCACCTCCCCTTCACTACCATTTTCTTTCACAGTCTAATATTCTGAAGTCCAAGTTTAATCAGAAAGCATCCATCCTTCAACACTTTTCTCTAAGGAGTTCTTGGATTATTATTTTTTAAAAAAGAACTCCAAAAACCATTTACAGGAGAGAAATGTCCTCCCAAGACTGGATGGGAAAAAAGACATTAATTCAAACTTCTCCAAAAGAACCCTGTGGTGCCGATGGCAAGTTGAAGAAACTAGCTTTGCCAAAGTTCCTTAAACTTCTTTCTCCAGCAGCCTCATTCTATTCCTGCAGCTCATATTCCTTAATGAATCTCTTCCCAGAGAAAGGCTCTGGGCAGAGACTGCTCTAGAAATAATGACATACTGGAAGGCTTAGTCCATGCAATAATGTAATTTAAAAAAATACACGTGTCTTGATTAAGCAACCCAGTTTTGGCAAGATTATGTTGACCCAGCATCCCAGGCCAGGAGAGGTGCAATGTTTAAAAAGAAAAAACCTGGAGATGATCTCCTTGAAGACAGACTGCTGCATCATGAACAATTGTCTTTTACTGACTTTCAGAGCTTATGGCTAAGGGTTACGTACCCAAGTCACTTGAACTATATTTTCTATATTACTTTGACCCCAGAACATTGTGGATCTAAAAAAAGACTGAGCATTTCATCAATGCTAATTTACATATTAGCTGAATGCTTACTTGTCAGGTACATTAGAATAGGATTCTTTTTTTCACAAATAGGTTGAACTAGATGGTGGCTAAACTTCCTTCCAGCTTGGAAATTTTGTGAGGATTCAATGATTCAGTGATTGCTTGCCCCAAAGATTGCAGAACACCCATGATACAAAAAGAAGAAAGGAAAATATTGAAGAAAAATGGAAAAATTAATCATACTTTCATACTTAAATAGAATACCAAAATATGTATGTACAGTGAATATTTAATATTGTCACTTCTATCAACTTTCATTAAAGGCAGGAAAACAGGAGTAACCTCATTTTTGTAACTCTCCATCTTCCACTGTTGTATATATGGATTTTTTTCCTCCACTATGCCTCTAGCATGTAATAACTGTGTGACCTTGGACAAATCACTTAACTTTATCCTTTAGTTTCCTCATTTGTAAAAAATGGGAATAAAATAACACCTACCTCAAAGAATTGTTGTGGGAAGCCAATGTGTTAACACATGCCAAATGTTACCCATACCTCAAAGCACTTTATAAATTTAGCTATGATAATTGATGGTAATAAATCCTAGAATATCCCTCTAGATAACCTCTTCTTCTGAATGCTTGGTTTTTCTAAAAACCTTAATTTCAAAGAAGTATCCTGGCCATTGCACTCTAGCCTCCGCTCCAGACTAATGGCCTTTTTTTTCTCTTCATTGTACGTGGCACTTTCTCCTTCCACCTTTCAAATCATGCTTGATTCCTCATTTTCAGTTTTCTTTTCCATGTTGGCTTCCTCTTTAGACTATAAGGGACTTATAGGCAGGGACTGTCTCTTCTTGCTTGTATATGGATTCTTAGCATTTAGTACAGTGCCTTATATGTAATGAACATTTAATGATTGTTGACTTGACCTATTCAGCTACATTGGGCTGGATCTAACCAAAATTTTTATCATCAATCATTGAAACACTTCTGTTAAGCCCATGTCCTGAGAGGAAAAAAATGGAGCCAGTGGGAGCACATGATAGACCAAAAGATTAGCACTTTGGACTCCTAAAGCATATTTGCAAACACAATAAAAAAGACTAGAGCTTTGTGGAGAGAGATTGAGCAAATTCCCTCACTGGCACTCTCCATATTTTGTTTCTTGACCTAGCACTACACTCCAGTCCTGAATCTCTCTCTCTTCCCTATCCTCTTATCCTATTCAAAATTTTGCTCTGTCAAGACTTAGCCTTGGATTACTCCTTTTCTATTTTGCCTTAGCTCCCATTCATGTACTACTGAACAAAACTGGAAAAAAATCATGAAATCACAGTGACCAGGTCCATTACACATTGAGATTACATAATCCCAAGTGGGCACTCTCTATGGAAAGGCAATTCTTTTATATCTCCCTAATTGATTCACAATCCCATTCACCACAGCATCTTTCCTAAAATCCCATTTCCCCTTTCCTTTTCCACCCTCTCATTTGAGAACCTTAATTCATATTTCACTGAAAAAAAAAATGAAGCCATTTGCCAAAAGTTCCCTTTTCTCCCCTCCCCCATATTATTATTATTATATATCCCCTCATATTATTCAGATTAGCCTTCACTGCTATCTCATTCTTTACCCCTATCTCACATGAAGATGTGACTCTTTTCCTTGCCAAGATAAATCCCTCTACATGCATGTGATCCCATTTTGGTTTCTTTTTCCGGCAGATTGTGCTTTCTATCAACCTTACTTTCTTACTTATCTTCAATCTTTCCCTGTCTACTGATTGCTCCACTAAAACCTTCAAACTACCCCTGTCTTTTCTAACCTTAAAATACCTCATTTGATCTATTGTGATTATTATCTTCTATCTGTCCTCCCTTTTGTTCCCAACCTCCTTGAGAAGGCATTTCACAATGGAAGCCTCTGCTTCTTTTCTTCTCACCCTCTTCTTACATGCTTGAGTCTGGCTTTTGACCTCATTATTCAACAAAAACTCTCCTTTCTAAAGTTACCCATGATACCGTAATTACCAAATTCAATGTCCCTTTCTCAGTCTTCATTTTCCTTAGCCTCTCTGCAACCCCTGACACTGTTGATCTTCTTCTCCATGATTTTCTTCTCATATTTTCAAGGCATTATTCTCTCCCAGTTCTCTTTCTATCAGTCTGACTGATCTTTCTCTCTTTCCTTTGCTGGACCTTCATTCATCTGTTCACTGTGGGTATCCCCCAAGGCTATGTTTTGGGCCCCGTTCTCTTCCTCCTGTATCTTATTTTGTGATTTTATCAGCACTCATGGATTCAATTATCATCTCCATGCTAATGATTCCCAGATCTACTTATTCATCCCCAAACTCTCTCCTAATCACCAGACTTGCATCTTCAACTACCTACTGGACATTTTGACTGGATGTGCCATAGGCAGCTCAAATTCAACAGGCCCCAAATGGAATTCATTATGTATCCACCAAAATGTTCTCTTCTACCTAACTTTTCTATTACTATAAAGGGTATCACCATTCTTCCAGTCACCCAGTCTTATAATCTAGATTTCATCCTTGATCTATAATTCTCTTATCCTTCCCCACATCCAATTTATTGCTAAATCTTGTCAAATCTTGTCTTTGTCACTTCTTTAGTATATGTCCGCTTCTATCCTCTGGTACTGCAGGCCAACCTCACCTTATACTTGAACTATTAAAATAGCTTGCTTGTTGATCCCCTGCCGCAAGTCTCTTCCTACTCCAGTCCATAATTGACTTCTAAGCACAAATCTAACCATATCACCCACCTATTCAGTAAATGCTAGTGTTTATCAAGTTCAGGTTTAAATATGAAATTCTCTGTTTTGTGTTCAAAGATCGTCACAGCCCTTCCTTCTTTTCCAGTTTTCTCATACCTTACTCAAATTCAAGTCCCAACTCCTTCATTTCCAGATAGAGCTTGTCTTTCTCCTACCCAAACATCTGCCTAATTCTGGGCACATATCAGTCCTATTTTGAAGAAAATACCAGAGTGCCCATCTGCATAAGCAAAACAGTGAAAGAGAAAGCCCAGTTTGCATCTATGGTTCTCACATCAAGCCTTCAGCCTTATCCATCCTTTCCCTCATATACACTTCTACTCATTCTCATAATATGCTCTTGTTATCACTACATTTTCCCATACAAGTTGAGTCTATTGTCAATAGAGATAGAACATCAAACTGATGCACACCAGCCCTATGAAAACATACTGGCTTTCCCAATAAAAGAGCAGAAACACTGCATCCACTGCCCTTTACTTTATTCTCCTCAATGACAAGACTGTCCCTATAAAATCTTTCCCATGCTGTGCAGCATTTAAACCCTCAGCATCCCAACATCCCCTGCCAAACAGAAGAGTGACAGAATTTTGCCATATGAATAATTTCACGTGTATAAAATTTCATCTTGAAGGGAAAAAAATATCACTAAGGTTGACATTTCTTACTAAGCAATGTGTTTAATATCAAGGTTTCACAGAGCACAGTGTAGAAAATGTTAATTTTGTCAATTGCTTTGAGCACTGACCCAGGGAACTAAGCATTTACCAGCGTTTTACTATCCTTATCTTACTTATCAATCCCTTGGAGGACTAAAACCATATTCTCCCTCCCAGCCACCCCCTCACCTCTTGCTTCCAGGAATATGAAGTACTCAAATGTAAGAATTACTAATTCCAAGACATGATCTGGTAAAGCAGAAAGAAAACTGACCAAGTCCAAAGATCTGGATTTGAGTTCTTGCTCCATTCATGATTAGCTGTTAGATTTGGTGCAAGATATCTTGCTTCTCAAGACCTTAGGCTCCTTGCAACTAAAATGGTGCCTCAGAAATAATTCTGATAAATCCTTACCTAACCCTGGCTCCTTGCCTAGGATAGCTCAGTGACCAAAGTATTATCGTCCAATATATCAAAGGCAGTATGGTGTTGCAGAAAAAGTAATGAATTTGGACACCTAAATTTAAATTGATACTTAAATTTAAATTTTGGCCAGACACTAAAGTAGGTAAATGACCTTAGTGAACCACTTAATCTTACTAAGCCTCAGTATTCTCATAGGTAAAATGGGAGAAATAATACTAGGACTACTTAATCTCATAGGCCACAGCATTCCATGTTAATGCCCTTTTAAAAGTGTGATCCTGGCTGTCTGATGGGAAAGAAGGATGTCTGAATGAGAATGGTAAGGGAATGAGAAGCTTCTCCAGAGAGGAAAGAGTGTCAAAAAAAAACCCAAAATAAACAACAAAAAACAGTGGAAGGATAACATCAAAGTTTTCATAAAGGTCAGTATAAACCATACATAGTATAGTTCTCAGTGGCAACTGTATTTATGTTCTCCAATAAAACTGTATATATCCCACTTTTTATGCTGGTTGTTAAAAGGGAAAGTGCAATTGGTAGAAGGGAAGAAGTGGAGTCATTTTGCCAGGTAGGGGTCTCCTCTAACTTCTCTGCCTATATTTAATCTCTTTTCAATCCAAATCTTTAGGAAAGAGATAACTATATGAGTATTTCTAATGATATTTTAAACTATTTCCTTCTTATTATGCCTACAAAGTAATCAATTACATAGTTAAATAATAAAAAAAATCAATTAGTAATCTCTTTGAAATGAGGAAGCTTCCTTCTCAACAATGCGATGATTCAAGGTAATTCCAATAAACTTGGGATGGAAAATGCCAATCACATCCAGAAAGAGAATTATGGAGACTGAATGTGGATCAAAGCATAGTATTTTCACCTCTTTGTTTCTTTGTTTTTTTTCTCATGAGTTTTTTCCTTTGAGTCTGATTTTTTTTCTTTTTTCTTTTTTCTTTTTTTTTTTATTTAATAGCCTTTTATTTACAGGCTATATGCATGGGTAACTACAGCATTAACAATTGCCAAACCTCTTGTTCCAATTTTCCACCTCTTACCCCCCATCCCCTCCCCCAGATGGCAGGATGACCAGTAGATGTTAAATATATTAAAATATAAATTAGATACACAATAAGTATACATGACCAAACCGTTATTTTGCTGTACAAAAATAATCAGGAGTCTGATTTTTCTTGCACAACATGACAAATATGGAAACATTAAAAAGATAAAACATAAAAGAATATATATATAATATAAAAGGAAATATAAAATATAAATATAAATATAAAATATAAAAGAATAGTACATATTTAACCTATATCAGATTGCTTGCTATTTTGGGAAGGGTGGAAAAGGAGAGAGGAAAATTTGGAACACAAAGTTTTACAAAGATGAATAATGAAAACTATTTTTACATGTATTTGGAAAAATTAAATACTATTGGGGGGGGGAAACAGAAAAGAAATGAGAAAGCTTAGCCACAATGATTTAATTTCTTCCTTGGTCTTTCTGTGTGTATCGGTGAGTTTTGTTGACATGTCTACCTCAAGAGAAATGCATCCAAAAAGAGCACATGAAGTCTCTGCTTCTACCCAAGGTGTCTATCCAGAGTTGAGATACACTGCCCCAGGGTCAGAGTGCAAGGACCACCATCTGGTAAGAGACTGTGTCCCTGAACTTTTGGACTCAGCAGACACTAAATACCTGTTAAGCCCCATGTGAGAAAATTCTCCTTGTTTAAATGGTGTCAAATTGCTTTCAGGTGCCATGTGCTATTGATTAGGGCAATGATCACAATATCACCCACAAACAAAAGAGCATCAGCAGGACTTTACCATTAATAGTACCACAATAGAACCACAGAGCTCTCTCCCTGTGTAACTTGTAATGACAGGGACATATGCAGCATAGAGAAGAAACGTGTTACAGTTGGATAGATGCTGACTTCGGAAGCCAAAAGAACTGGGTTCAAGGCCTACTTCTAACATGGTTAGATGACCCTGGTCAATATCTTGGTCACTTAATTTCTTAATACCTTCAAAAAAGGTGCCAATTTGCATTGTAGAGGAAATTCTTCCCTAAGAGCTTTCTATACCAAAATTGATTGTTCAATTTCTGAGGGTTTTGGAGTATATGTGTGTATAGAAATAATACTGAGCACTTGGAGTAACTTGTGTAACTGGGCTCCATCTATAAATGCCCACACATGTAAAAAAAAGTGCTTATGTATAGTAGCAACTAATGGTTACAGGATTTAAGAGTGTATATAGCAGTCATTTTTGTCTCTTTTACTTTGGGAGTTTCCCTAATTTTTTAAAAATATTATTACCATAACTAGCATTTCTTTTTAAAATTTATTTTTATTTTCAGTTCTTAATTCTTGCTTTACCTTTAGCCTCTCCCTCATTGAGAAGACAAAAACTATAATATCCCTTACACATATGAAGTCATGCAAAACATATTTTACATTATCCACCTTCTGAAAAATAAAAGCAAAAAAAAAAGAATGAAAATATGCTTCAGTCTAAGTTTCAAGTATATCACTTCTTTATCTGAAGGAGGCCAACATTTTATACTTAAGTCCTTTGGACTCATGGTGAGTCATTGTACTGATCACATTGTATTTTCCACAGTTGATTATCTTTACAATATTGTTCTTATTATGTGGATTTTTCTCCTGGTTTTGCCCCCCTTTACTTATATAGCTATCTAGATATTAAATAATAGCAACAACAATAGATATTTGTGTCTTACCCATAACTGCAATGGAAAGGCCTGTAAATTTTGCTTCTCCATTGTACCTAGAGCTAATTTTTTATTTTAAATAGATAATATTTTATCATATTAAAGAAAGATCCTATATAATTCTGTTTAGCATAAATAACCATTGTATTTCTATACCATTTATAATAATGTAATTTTTATTGTTCTTATAATAGCTCCTACTATAGTTATATATTTTCTAATATTATCTAAATCTAACCAATCCTAAATTTCTGCTATAAATCCAAACTAATCATAAAGTATAATTTTTTCAATATAGTGTTGTAGTCTCTGTTGATACTTTTTTATGACTTGTTCTCTTTAAAATTTTTTATTTAATTAAATATTTTCCAATTACATATAAAATTTTAATAATTAAATTTTTTTTAACCTTAAAAATATCCTTTTCTCTCCTGTGTATCCCATACCAATTGGGAAGCCAAGCAATATATCAATTACACATGTGAAGTCTTGCAAAACATATTTCTATATTACCCATATTGGGGGAAAAACAGTAAGAAAAAATAAAGTGAAAAAAACTTTCACTCTGTATTCAGAGTTCTTCAGTTCTCTTTGGAGGTGGAGCATCTTTTATCATAGGTCGTTTAGAATTGTCTTAGATCATTGTCTTATTAAGAGTAAGCATTTCACAGTAGATCATTGTATAATATTGCTATTACTGTGCAGAATGTTCTCCTGGCTCTGTTTACTTCATTATGTATCAGCTCATGTAAGTCTTTCCAGGTTTTTCTAAAGCCATCCTGTTTGTCAGTTTTTATACTTCAATAGCATTCCATCAAATCACATATCACAGTTATTCCCGATTGAGGGGCATCTCCTCACAATTACACAAATTATACTCTTCTTAGTTATGTCATTCAGCTTCAAATTCCTTCCTTATTTGTGAAATGGGATTAATAAATGCACCTATTTCACAAAGTTGTTATGAGAACCAAATGAGATATTAGTAAAGTGCTTTGCAACCCTAAAAGCTATGAAAAGCAAAATACAGTACTCATTCCTATTAAAAACATAGGAATCAATGGACCTTTGCTTAACATGATAGCAAATATCTATCTAAAACCAAAAGCAAGCCTTATCTGTATGGAGAATAAGTTTGAAGCCTTTCCAATAAGTAGGGATGCCCATTACCATCCTTATTATGCAATTTTATATTAGACAGTAAGTAATATAGCAGTAAGACAAAAAAGTTGGAGCAACAAACTAGGTGATAAAGAAATAAAACTATCATTTTTTTCTTAATGATATGATAGTAGATTTATAGGACCCTAGAGAATCAATTTAAAATGGTGTAAATAATTAACAATGTAAAAAAAATAAGATATAAAGTAAACCCACATAAATGATCATCATTTCCATATATTATCAATAAAAACCCACAGGAAAAGAGAAATTCTGTTTAAAATACTCACTGATTATATGAACACAATTATAAAAGTACTCTTCCCACAAATAAAGATATCTAAATCATTGAAGAAATATTAATTGCTCATAGGTAGATTGGGGCAACATAATAACAATTACACTTCTTCCAACAAAAAAAAATTCAAAACAATTTTGATTAAAACAAGATATGCCAATCATAACCCAAATAATCCATGAGCTATTTGCTTATAAATCTTTTGAATTTACTACCAATAATAATACTGATTCAAAATGTTTATCAAGATATTTTAAATGATCATTAAGAGTTAATAGACAATTGGGCAAATTCTAAGTTTAAACAAGATGAAATTTTTTATGTAAACAGTTTTTTCAGAAGGTAGCATGACTAAAATGTTAACTTTTTTGCTTTCTTGGACTATAATATTTCTCACTGCCTTTAAAAACTACTGAAAGTTTGGAAAATGTAACTAAAATTCTATTAATAATGTATATTCAAAGTTAGGAACCTGATAGACAATTTTTTATTGTAGATTTTTATTTACAAGATATATGCATGGGTAATTTTTCAGCATTGACAATTGCAAAACCTTTTGTTCCAATTTTTCCCCTCCTTCCCTCCACCTCCTCCCCCAGATGGCAGGTTGACCAATACATGTTAAATATGTTAAAGTATAAGTTAAATACAATATATGTATACACGTCCAAACAATTATTTTGCTGTACAAGAAAAGAATTGAAACAATGTACAATTAACCTGTGAAGGAAATCAAAAATGTAGGTGGACAAAAATAAAGGGATTGGGAATTCTATGTAGTGGTTCATAGTCATCTCCCAGAGTTCTTCCACTGGGTGTAGCTGGTTCAATTCATTACTGCTCTATTGGAACTGATTTGGTTCATCTCATTGTTGAAAAAGACGAGGTCCATCATAATGGACCATCATATAGTCTTGTTGTTGAAGTATATAATGATCTCCTGGTCCTGCTCATTTCACTCAGCATCAGTTCATGTAAGTCTCTCCAGGCCTTTCTGAAATCATCCTGTTGGTCATTTCTTACAGAACAATAATATTCCATAATATTCATATACCACAATTTATTCAGCCATTCTCCAATTGATGGGCATCCACTCATTTTTCAGTTTCTCGTCAATACAAAGAGGGCTGCCACAAATATTCTTGCATATACAGGTCCCTTTCCCTTCTAAGCCCAGTAAAAACACTGCTGGATCAAAGGGTATGCACAGTTTGATAGCTTTTTGAGCATAGTTCCAAATTGCTCTCCAGAATGGCTGGATGTATTCACAATTCCACCAACAATGTATCAGTGTCCTAGTTTTCCCACACCTGATAGACAATTTTAAAGAATACTTATAACAGATATAAAATGTTGCAAAACAACATCAATTTTTTTTCTTTTCTTACCAAAAATGTCTGAAGAGCATGAAATGACAGCCATTTGATAATAATAAAGGCAAATGCTACAAGGGATGAGTACATCAAATTATAAACAAGTAAAATATGCCAAATCTCTAATATATTTCTCTATTTTGGGAATTATTTTTCAAATTGTGATATATAAAGGATATTAAAAATGAATACATTTTCTTCTTGTAAAGAAATTGTTATTCCCATGTTTTAATGCTAATGTCTAGTTTAGAAAACATGCAGATATAGCTTAAAAACACACTATTTTTTTAAATGTTGCATACATAGACGTATGAAAACACACGTTTATATGTATATATGATATGTAAATATATACATATATACATACTGCTTTGTATTACCATTCAGTGATCACCAGAGATTTATCATATTTAATTTTTCTAAAGGTCTATTTATGTTCTTAACTTCTATGGAAATTTACTTCCACTACTACTAAAGATGCAAACTCATCCAAATTGTATCATATACAATTATTAACCATGTTTCCATATATCCAATCAAGGAAAATATATGATTGCGGATAAATAGAAATTAAGCTTCTATTGAAGATCTCCAATACTTGCCTCATCATATAGTTCAAATTATTTCTAGACAGTTTCAATTGTTAGGGTATTCAAGACATTATAGTAAAACACTACAAAGTAATTATATCTACTTTATGTCTTTTCATGGCCTCTTTAGTCAGGTGTAAATTTGTAATTCTTTTAAGATTGTGATGTTCCATTACTTTGAGCCAAAGTGCATCACCAAAAGAACAATTTAAATAATATTTAAATGGTGATCTCTTTAAAGGAGTGAATTGTTTGGACTCATTAAAAGTGCTATTCAATTTCTCAAAAGAAATCCTACTGAAAACTCTTCATATATAGTCCTCATTCCAAGTCACTGTACATCTTTAATACTATTCCTAAATATATATTATATATATATGCATATATACACATATGTATATTTATATATACAATATATACACATACATTCACACACAAACATATATTTGTGGGATAAGAACACTGAATATGGTGTCAGAGTATATGAAGTAAAATTCTGGTTCTTCCTAGTTGAATGATTTAGTAATAAGTAATTGGTCTATTCAAGCCTCAGTTTCTTCTTCTGCTCCCCCCCCCAAAAAAAAAAAGATTAAAAAAAGGAGGAGAATTGACTAAACAATTTCTGAAGTCTTTCTAGATCAAATCTTGAAATTATGTCATAATCTGGACAATATGTATTTTTCATCCACTTTATTTTTTCAGTATAGATTTGCATCCCAATTCCTTTTTAGTAATAATAAATCTTAGGGATTACAGAATTGTCAGGGATCACAAAATGTCAGAGTTTGGTGGTACCTTAGAATATATCTAGATCAATATCCTCATTTTATACATGAGGAAAATTGTAAAGGACACACACTTCAGGTGAGTGGTTGTATAAAATTACTCTTCTAACTTTGAGCTACTTTGATTCTATTTCTAAGACCCCCAAATTCAAGGAAAACTTCCATGAATTTCAACCTGAATACAGTGTAAAAATTGACTAGCTCTAAAAGAAAACACAAATAAAATCTATATCAAAAGTACATTCAAATTCATATAGCAATTCTCTTAATATATTTGTCAAGAAGAACAAAAGAAACTTTCATGAAACAAATGTATGTGGGTTTGTATATACATATGTATGTGTTGTGTTGTTCAGTTCAGTTGTTTCAGTCATATCTCATCCTTCATAACCACATTTGGGGAATTCTTAGCAAAAAATAATAGAGAGACTTGCTGAAATGGCAGTCTCTTCTTCATATCATTTAACAAATAGGAAAACTGAGGCAAATATGGTTAAATAACTTGCCTAGGATCACATAGCTAGTAAGTTTCAGAGGCTGGATTTGAACTCTGATCTCCTTGATTCTAGGTTCAATACTTTATGTACTGCACCACCTAGCTGTTCTGTATATGTATGTGTCCCTATAAATATATAGGGACAGACAGACAGACATGCACAGTTAAATATGTGCATACATATGTGTTTATATATATATATATGTATATATACATGCAAGGGAAAAGACATGTCTGCAGAGATAGGTACAATTTATGTCTACATATTATACCAATTACATATACAAATATGTATTCTAAAAATAGTAACTAAAATTTATGTAGTGTCTACTATGTATCAGACACTGTGAGGTATCAAATATTATCTCAATGATTCTCACCATTACCATGGAAAATAGGTGCTATTATTATCCCCATTTCGCACACATATGCACACATATGTGTTTATGTAGATATACATGGATGCATATCCAAATCTTATAAAAATTATATAAAACCACCATGGTGTAATAGATAGAAAACTGTCTTTGATGTCAGAAGGAATGGTTTCAAGTTCTTCCTCTAGCATATGTTGATTATATGACTCTGGGCAAGTCATTTAATCTTTCAGTATTCTAAGCCATTTGTTCCACAAATCCCTTTCAGCCATGATAAGCACAACAACAAAGATTAGGAACTCTGGAGCAATTTAACATACTACTGATAATATTCTTTTAGAATTATTCATTGAGTGTTGACAATAACTATGATGATGACTGTTGCCCCCAAATGCTCCAAATTAAATTTGCATTATATATTATAAATTTTTTTTAAAAAATTCTAGCTATTAAGTAACTTACAACTTTGAAGAAGTTACAACTTGGAAGATGTTACAACTTGGAAGACATAATATAATAATCATATAGAAGATTTAAATCTGATGTTGGAATTTTATTTTTATTTGGTAAGAGATTTGCAATATTTGGCTCAATGTCATAATCTAGCCTCACATAAATATTATTTTTTATTTTAATTTAAAATGTGAAGTTGAAATGGCTACTTATACTAAAATGTGATGGGAAATGGTAGGAGAATTTCACAAACTTCATTGCTGAGAGCTGGAATTTTTTTTTTAGATATCTAACCAAACAACAGATATGAAAAGTCAGTTAAAATACAAAATATTTATTTTCGAAATGTATAATGACAAGCACTGTATTAAATGACAAATGTACTTAAAGTTCAATTACATGTATCGCTTTGCTTTTGTTTTAACAACTTTTACATATTCATTAACCTTTATAAAGAAAATCATCTTTTCAGACATGACATTTTTCTCTTCTATCATTAGTATGCTAGAAATATTTGCACAGAAAACTTTACTAAATGACTGTTACCAAACAGTTTATTTAAAATTTTTATCAATAGAAAAACTTTAACATAAATAAAGCATAAGTTTAAATCAGAAAAAAAAGCCTTCAATATTGCAATGAAAGGCAATATAAAGTTTATTTCTGCAAAAAAAATTGTGATAGTGGTTTTTGATGGTTTTAAGATGGCTTGTAATACATGTGCCCAGTGATCACTTTTAAATACCTTGACATTTGCACTGCAAGAGCATGAATGTTCAAAGAATCTTGCTCATGTAATTATATAATTGATTACATGAGATTACAGGATAACAGAAAGAAATATGGTACAGCACACAGTACACAAATGAGGGGATGTGCATGTCTGACCATCCTTCATGAATTAGTGGTGTTTTGGAAACAATCTGATCACAGGTCGAAAAATGGCAACATAGTTTAACTGGACCTTAGTAGTTAGAATTTGATATCAATGCCACATGAATACCTGAACCATACACATGATAGTGACAGTTTTCAATCACTGTAATAACAAACCTATAATACTTTAAATATTCATATGCTCTTTATCACAGAAAGAAAATATATTTATAACAACTGAGCATTTATCTATTATTTAGGCAAAACATTGCTTAAATACCATTAGAGAATTTTTGAGTATAAATACCCATTCTAAATCACTGAGGAATGACCATCCCTGCAGGCTCTTCTTAAAGGTCTCAAGTGATAGGAAGTTATCTATCACTTGATATAGACTATTGGTTCTAGAGGAGACATTAACTTTTTTATATCAGGGATTCCTTTGACAACTGCTGAAGCCTGTTGACCCCTTCTCAAAATAATGGTTTGTTGCCTACATTCATATGGGAAGTAAATATTAAATTTCAGTTCAAAAGTAGTGAAAATAAAGATAAAATAAAGTTTTTCCTATCCAAGCACAAGGACACCTTAATCCATCAGCAAAACTGTTGGGCTTCCATTAACCCTGAATCAAAACTATTTGATAGAGAAGCTATTTAAATAATTAGGGATTTCATTCTTGCATCAAACTAAAATCTGTCCTCCCTATCGCTTCTACTCATTAAATGGTAATGATGGCAAGGAAGAGAAAGATGACCATCATTTAAGAGTACTTTAAAATTAGAAAAATAATTTGCATACACTATGCCACTTGGTCTTATTGCTAGCATTGGGACTAAGTTGAACAAATCTTATCTTTTTTCCACATAATAATATTGTAAATAGTTCAGAACAATTATATTACTACCTAAGTCTCTTATTTTCTAGGCTAAATTCCTTCAATCTATTATTAATTGACTTAATTGCACATAGTTTTCTTCCCTAGACATACTCAAGCTCATCATAATCCTTTCCCAAACATCATACTCCAAATACAACTATACATTTTATACTCCTGGACACAGTAACTAAATAGGATCTCACAAGGACTGTGTCTTGTGAGATCAAAATTTCACAAATCCTGGACAATATGCTTTTTCTTTTAAAAATGCAACCTAGCATCATTAGCATCATTAATACACCACATTGTCCACTCACAGAAATTTAAGAGTTGAAAAGGAGCAGCAATAATCTCCTCAAAGGCAATTTAATGTAATCTATTTAGGATCAAACTTGTTGTTGCATCAGTACAAGGAGTACCCGGTGAGAAATTTCCCTTATCACTGTAGATTTCTATACTCTCTGCAGTTTATAATCTCAGAGAATCTAATTCACCATGGACCAAAAATCCACTCCAAAGAATAATGAACAAGCCCTCCAATGAAATGAAACCATAATTTCCTAAAGTATCCCCTTCAATTTTGGATAATCTAATTACAATTAAGGTTTTCCTTATATGTGCTTCCCTGAAACTTCCAATCATTTCTCTTAAAATCTCTAAGTTTACACTGAATAAATCTCATCACTTTTCTATGTGATAGCCCTTCACATATTTGTAGACAATTACAATTGTTCTTCTAAGTCTTTTTTTCTCCAAATTATACACTCTAGTTTTTTTTTTTCAATTTATCATTTTATGGAGTGATTTCAAAACCCTTTACAAGTGTGATCACATTCTTCTATAAAGTCTCCAACTAAGTAAGTGTAAGAATTTACATTAATCCCTATTGAATGCTGTTTAATTAGATTGCACCCAACATTCTAGACTGCTGAACTTTTTGTGAATCCTGACTGTTTTCAAATACATTATTCTTCCTAGCTTTTTGTCATTTTGTAATTCATTTTTTGTCATTTTTAAAATTAAAAAAAATTTAATCACAATTATCTATTCCATTTTCTACAATACTGATAAAAATGGTGAAAAGTACAGATCCCTAGGATGACTCTACTAGAGTTGATATGCAAGTTGATATCAAACCATAAATGTCTACACACTTTGATTTTGGGGGGCCCCAAAGGAAAGTGTGAGAGAGAAGAGATATTAGACTGCCTACCAAACTTAAAGGTCTACAAAGTCATTATGCTGACCTCATTCTTGTATACCTGTGAAACTTGGCCAGTATACCAGCACCATGCCAGAAACTGAATCACTTCCATTTGAACTGTTTTAGTTAGATTTTGAAGATTACCTGGCAAAATAAGGTACCAGACAATAAGGTCCTTTCTTGAGCTGAACTGACACACATCCAAATTTTACTTCTGAGAGTGTAACTCTCTTAGACTAGTCACATTTTCTTCTTTTTAAAAAGAAATTTTTTAGGTTACATATGTATGTTCGGGTTTTTTTTTTTTTTTTAACATATTTCTATATGTGTTGTATTGGGAGAGAAAAATCAGAACAAAAGGGAAAAACCATAAGAAAGAAAAAAACTGAAGGAAAAAAGGTGAAAATAGTATAATTCAATCTACATTCAGTCTCTGTAATGGTCTCACTGGTTTTCTGGAGGTCTCTGGACCAGCCTTCATTTCAGCAAAGTAATCACCACAAGAATAGCCAGCGGTAAAGTTCAAATTCTTTATTGTCTCCTTGCCTGGGGCACGGCTAGCTTTCTGGAGGCCCTTCAGAGCGGTCTTGGTCTCAGTGGGGGGAGCAGGTGGACAGAGCGGCCACCACAGTGGTGTGAGATGGAGTGAATGAATCTGGTTGAGTTTATCCCAGCTTATATACTCTATTCTAATTACATTATCATAGGTGTGAATCTTATAGAATAAGTGTCAATCTTGTAGAATTATATTAATTAAGTATTAAGTACATGTACTGAACTAGAGAACTATTAATCACCATGCTAACTAGATAACCATTGTCTTATCAATTCCACTGAGTTAGCACCTTGTAAGAATCCTTGTTTCAAGTACAGAGTTCTGGCCCATTACAAGTCTCCATAGTTCTTTGTCTGGTTGCAGATGGTACTGCATTTTCTATTCAAAGTTTATTGGAATTTCCTTGAATCACTGAATCACTGAAAAAAATCTGTCATAGGTAATCATTACACAATCATGCTGTTACTGAGTACAAGGTTTTCTGGTTCTGTTCACTTTACCAAGTGTCAATTCATGTAAGTCTTTCTAGATTTTTCTGAAGTCAGCCTATTCATCATTTCTTATAGAAAAAATAATATTTCATTATTTTCATATCACCATAACTTATTCAGCCATTCCCCAGTTGATGGGCATCAACTCATTTTCCAATTCCTTCCTAGTACAAAAAGAGCTGCTATGAATATTTTTGCATATGTGGGTCTTTTCCCCTCTTTTATGGAATATAGACCCAGTAGTAGCACTGATGGATTCAAAGGATATTCAGAGTTTTATAGCCTTTTCACCATAATTCCAAATTGCTTTCCAGAATGGTTAAATCATTTTACAACTCCACCAACAATGCATTAGTGGCCCAGTTTTCCCACAAACCCTCCAATATTTATTATTATATTTTCCTATCATCTTAGCTAATCTGAATGATGTGAGGTGATACCTCAGAGTAGTTTTAATTTGCATTTTCCTAATCAGTAGTCATTTAAAAGTACTTTTTTCATATACTAGTCACATTTTCAAAAGCTAAAAACCATTTTACACTGATCTCATATAAGATTCATATGGAGCTCAGAAGTAACACAAATACCCCAAGGTCACTTTGAAGAACTTTGGAATTATTTGTAAGATATAGGAGACACTGCTACAGGTCTGCCCAGCATGGCATGCCTACATCATAAAAGGCACAATGTTCTATGACTAAAGAAGAATTGCACAAGCAAAATAAATGTGAGATGTACAAATTTAGAGACATTTCCACTCCAAATGTTCATGTGGACTATTTGTGCATGACTTGTGGTAGAGCCTCATATTGGTCTGATCAGTCACAGTCAGACACACTATATCTTGACCCCAATATAATGATGTCATTTTGGTCCTTTTCAAGCACAAAGAATAACCAGCCAACCACAGCTTCCTTTTGAAGTATCATGGAAAATAATCTATAAAGATCTTAAAGTAATTATAAAATCTGCTTATTTAGTAAAAATAGAAGGATGTTAACCCTTTTGTAAAGCCAAAAAGATCCATTTAAAACCATCAGCAAACATTATCTGTGATAAAGATAAGCTAGAAGCCTTCCCTATAAGATCAGGGATGAAGCAAGGATACCTATTATCACCACTATTATTTAATATTGTACTATAAATGCAAACTCTAGCAATAAGAAAAGAAAAAGAAATTGAAGAAATTAGAATAGGCAAAGAGGAAACAAAATTTTCCCATATATTTGCAGATAATATGATGTTATACTTAGAAAATCCTAGACAATCAACTAAAAAACTAGATGAAATAATAACTTTAGCAAAGTTGCAGGATATAAAATAAACCCACATAAATCATAAGCATTTCTATTTATTAACAACAAAGTCCAGCAGCAAGGAATAGAAAGAGAAATTCCAGTTAAAATAACTGTAAACAATATGAAACACTTGGGCATCTCCCTGGCAGGACAAACCCAGCAATTATATGAAAACAATTATAAAACACTTTTCACACAAATAAAGTCACATCTTAACTTTTGGAAAAATGGCAATTGCTCATGGATAGGCTAAGCCAATATAATTAAAACAACAATTCCACCTAAATTAACTTTCTTATTCTGTGCCACACTAATAAAAACTACCACAAATTATTTTTAGAGCTAGAAAAATAACAACAAAATTCATTTGAAAAAACTAAAGATCCAGATGAAAAAAGAAAAAGAAGATGAACTAGTTGTACCAGATCTCAAATTACTAAGCAGTAATTATCAAAACTATCTGGTACTGGCTAGGAAATAGAGTGGTGGATCAGTGAAATATATTAGGTACAATGGACACAGTAATAAATGAGCTTAATGATCTAGTGTTTGATAAACTCAAAGATTTCAACTTCTGAGACAAGAACTCACTGTTTGACAAAAACTATTGGAAAAACTGGAAAACATACGGCACATGTAAGATATAGACCAATATATCATATATCAAGATAAGGTTAAAATGGATACATGATTTAGACATAAATGTTGATATCATAAGCAAATTAGAAGAACAAAGAATAGTTTACCTATCAGATCTGTGGAGAAGGGAAGAATTTATTACCAAATAAGAGATAGAAAGCATTAAAAAATGTAAAATGGATAATTTTGGTTATATCAAAAAAGTTTTTGCGCAAGCAAAACCAATGCAAGTATGATTAAAAAGAAAGCAGAAAACTGGGGAAGAATATTTATGGCAAGTGTCTCTCTAAGGGCCTCATTTATCAAATATGAATCAAATTTGTAAGAATACATGTCATTCCCCAACTGATAAATAGTCAAAGGATATGAACAGTTTTAGATAAAAAATTCAAAGCTGTCTATAGTCATATGAGAAAATGCTGTAGAGAAATACTAATTAAAACAACCCTGAGGTAGCGTCTCATATCTATCAGACTAGCTAATATGAAATAAAAGGAAAATGATAAATGTTAGAGAGGACTAGGAAAATTGGGACACATTCATTGTTGATGGAGGTGTGAATTGATTCAACTTTTCTGAAAAACAATTTGGAACTATGCCCAATGAGCAATCAAACTGTGTTTACTCTTTGATACAGCAATATCATTACTAGGTCTATATCCCAAAGAGATTTTTAAAATGGAAAAATAATCTACTTGTACAAAAATACTTATAACAGCTCTTTCTGTGGCAATCTGAGGGGATGACCATCAAATGAGCAAAGTGCGTCATCATGAATGTAATAGAATACTATTTTGCTGTAAGAAATGATAGGATGATTTTAGAAAAAAAAAAAACTAAAAAAACTTAGATGAATTGATGCACAGCAAAGTGAGTTGAACCAAGAAAACATTGTACACTGTAATACCAATATTGTATGATGATCAAATTTGCTAATTCCAAGCTTAGCTTCCATGCTTAGCTAATTCCAAGCTTAGCTTCCATGCTTAGCTAATTCCAAGCAAGACAATGATCCAAAACAATTCCAAAGTTCTCAAGAGAAAAACTACTATTCATAACCAGTGAAAAAACTGAAGATATATGAATGCAAATCAAACATACTGTGAGTGTGTGTGTTTTTGAGGGTAGAGTTCACTTCTTTCACAACATGACTAACATAGAAATGTGTATGATATAGAAAATTTAGAGCTCAAAAAATTTAAATGTATGTTAATTTGTCTTTAAATGTAATTAGAAAAAATAAAATACTATATAAAATAAAGTGGGATACACTTATCTAAAAATCAGACAACCTCACTATCAGAATATCTCTTTCTACAATCCTGCTCTAGCCCATATATCTCCAACATTCCCATAAAAATAACAAGATAGATTTTGTCAAATTCTTTTCTACAATGTAGATAAACGATAACTAAAGACTTCCCCAAATGTAGAAGTCTAGTGTTGTCACAAAAAAAAAAAAAAAAAAAAAAGGAAAAGAAAAAGAAAAGGTTTGGCATGACCTTTTTTTGATGAAATTTTTGTAATCTTTTCCTATTCTAGATATTCCTGAAGTATCATTAATAATTCAATCCAGATGCTAATCCTATTGGTCTATAGATTACAGATTTTACTCACTTCCCCTTTTTGTAATGTTTAGGGAAATATCTTCTCTTTTCTAAATCTTTAGTATCTTTCCAGTTGATAATATTTCAAAGATCGCAAATAGTAACCAGAAGAGGCTTGAAAAGGCAACTGAATTTCAAAATTTTTGGATATTCGTCTATTGTTGTCTTTTTGATATCACAATCTCTTGGATTTTTAGCAAATTGTTCATATGGAGTTATGTGATGTTTTCTATCTGTTATAAAATTCAAACAGGAAAAGCATTCTCTTAAATGAGACTTGGGTGAGTAATTTTGAACCTGAAAATAGAAAGATTACTGAGATTGCAGATTAGAATGCTATTACATTAAAAAATTATGAATAGAAAAGAGTGAGAAATTAGGGGAAGATGTACAGAGTACAAGTTTGCAAAAAGCTTGGTATGATTCTCATTTAAACAAGACCGTTTAATATACTTGAAGATAAAATAAAAAAGATTAAAAATGAAACAGATATGTCAGCATTTCCATAATACTTTTTTTTAAATCAATGACAGTAAACTAGGTACATTTAGATTCTAACATCTCAATCCCCAAAGTATTAAATGAAGAAATAGAAACAGAATTATAAAGACATGAGAACAAGATCTTTATTCAAAATGACGAGGAATATAGTTAGGCGGGGAGTAGGGACAATAACTTTGACTTATTTCTTAAGCTCTTCCCCTTCCTTATACTCAACTACATGAGGGAATGGAAGTGACTTTTTTTTTTTTTTTTTTTACCAGTTTACCAGTTTGAAAACTGGTAAATTTTGAACTCCAGAGCTAAGATGATGAAACTGATTAACTCCTGAGTTTTAGGAGCCATTGGCTTATAGTTTAACCTTCAAATATGAAAATTTGGGAGATATATATATAGAATGCTAACAATAAGCTAATGTGATTTCTTTCAGAAAAATCAGAAAATCAATTGGCCCACATCCTGAGCCAAAAAGAAGAGTCCAAATTAAAACCCAATTCTAAAGTTATAATATAATTGACAAGACTCTGGTCTTTATTGTAAAGTTTTGTACCTAGAGCTGAGAATCTCTCCTTAGGAAAATAAGAAATAGCCAACATATCAAGATGGCAATGAGGTAGTATAGTACATAAAGTTCTGGGCCTGGAAAAAGAAAGACCTGAGTTTAAATACAGCATTAAACACTAACTGTGTCACTCTTAGCAAGTCACTTAACCTCTGCCTCAGTTTCCACAACTGTAAAACAGACATAATAGTAGACATAATAGTGCATCTTCAAGTGTACCAATGACCAAACTGCTGAATGAACTTTTAAATTTGTGGCACTTGAAAAGTACTAATAAGGGGCAACTAGGTGGTACAGTGAATAGAACACTAGCCCTGAAGTTAGGAGGACTTGAGTTCAAATCTGGCCTCAGACACTTAACACTTCCTGGCTATGTGACCCTGGGCAAGTCACTTAACCCCAATTGCCAAAAGAAAAGAAGAAAGAAAGAAAGAAAAAGAAATATTAATAATATCAATTCATGAAAAAGTAAGAAAGACAAATTGTGTATGACAAGGAAGGAAGGAAGGAAGAAAGAAAGTGAAAAAAGAAAAGAAAGAAAGAGAAAGAAAGAATAAATATTAATAATATCAATTCATGAAAAAGTAAGAAAGACAAATTGTGTATGACATCCAGTTAAGCAAAATTATTCCAAGAGCTGAAGTATGTAGAGAAGTAAAATGCTGCAATAAGTTCTGTGAATAAAGAAGTTTGGTCTGGCACATGTATAAAGAATGGATTAGGGGGGAATAGAAAGGAGACAGAAATACTTATCTTAAGAAACTGTAGCTAACTTGTTCCAGGCAGGTAGTAATGAGAGCAGGCATTAGAGACAGAGAGAACAGAAGGAATAGGAAGATACTCAAGACATCATAGAGATAGAATAAATAGAACTTGGTGACTGCCTGCATATGAAAGATAAAGAATGGGGGAGGGGGAAAACTATGAAAATTTCATGGCTTTGAACATCAGAGACTGGAAATACATTGGTAACCCTGAGAGAAATGAAATCTAAAGAAAAAGGAGATATAATGGGAAAGATGATAAGCCTGATTCTGAATATATTGAGTTTGAGGAGTGATAAGACATCCTGGTTAAGATATTCTGTAGGCAAATGAGGCTGGGGTCTGGAACTGACAAGACATACATGTCTGCATTTATTGATTTTCAGTCATTCAGTCCTTTGAGTCTTCATGACTCTGGACCATAGCACACCAGTACAATCCATAGGGTTTTATTGACAAAGCTATCGGAATGGTTTGCTCTTTCCTTCTCTAGTGGATTAAGGCAGAGATTAAGTGATTTGCCTAGTCACACAGTTAGTAAATGTCTGAAGCCACATTTGAATTCAGGTCTTGGTCCAGTAAGCTGCCCAGCTGCCCAGGATCAAATCTGAGAGAGTACAAAAGATGGCCACAGCCAGCAGTGTGGAAAGAGAAGAGTTGAGAGCCAGGGACAGAACAAGTTTATTTCTATGCTATTGCCCAACTGAACAGCCAGAAAAACATATGATGGGTGTTGCCACATATTTATTTTTTAAAAACCAAAATAAAAAAAAATAAGCCCAACTCAATTGAAGCCAATTTCCCCAAATTAATTTTTAGAATGAAAAACTCTCTCATTTCCCATGCTCTCCAACTTTAAAATGAATTCACTCTCTTTGGGAATTGGAGTGTCTGCCAACCTGCTGACAACTTATGGAGCATGCTAAGCCGTTGGAACAATTTGACCCTGGAGTTTGCAAAATACATCATCCCCACAAATCAGGGGTCACAATGACCACCTTTTAAGCCACTGGTGCCCCTCAAAACATTCCCCAAGGACACATTGAGCTAAATTAAAGTTTCCAGTAAGCTTTAGCATTTGCCAGGGGAAATGATGTAGTATGGCACATTTGAACTAACTTTGGCCTGGGAAGAAGGAGGCTTGACCTGGATTCTAATCGCAACTTCACCATTACTTAGTTGGGTGGCCATGGCTAAGTTGACCTCTCTGGGTCTCTCTTTACTTTAAAAATGTTTGATTAGAATAGATCTTTAAGATTCCTCTCAGCTCCTAGCATGCTTTATTCCTTACATATTACAACTTACGATCCCTTCTAGTTCTAACATTACAAATCCTAAGGAACATTTTAGCTATGTTCTAACATCCTGCTTGCTAATATTCTCTGCTCTAGTGTCCTGTGCACTTCTAACATTCTATGACGATATGATCATATAACTAGTTTATAACAGCAAGGTGCTTATCTTATGTCTAGTTCAATTTTGATTCTTCTTTCTTTGGACTTCAGCTCCACTTGGCGAACCTATCAGCCAACATTTTAAAATATGAGTTCATTCCCTCACTAATCATTGCCAACCTTTCTGAAGTTTCAGACAGTGTCCCTTTAATTTCATAAAACTAAGCAGCAACATCCATGTGTGGGGGGTTGTTGGTTTTAAGTTTTTTAATTTTTTTTTGGACTCATTCTGAGTGTGATATGTTCTGGAGAATGTTTTTCATAGCAAGGAAAAACTTAATTTTTTTTTCCACATTGGGATGTGTCAAACACAATTTATACCCATACATAATTCATCCCTTAAAATAAATACCGAAACCCAAGAGAGGAGAGGCTGCCGCAGAATTTCTAACAGGGGAAATTGTCTCCTTTCCCCATCCCACCATCAAGTAAATGAAAGCCAAGGAGTGAACTCCAGCTCCAAGCCCGGGCCCAGGCTGAGTAATGTAGCAGACTTTTTTTTTTTTTTTTACGGGCCTCTTTTGTGTCTGTTGAACTGTTGCTCTGTCTTGAGTAAAATCTCCTGCAATAGAAAGTAGAAAGCCTCAATTAAAACCACCTGCTGGCCTTTGTCAGCTGAGCTTAATGCTGTCAAATAACTTTGAGCTCTTTAAGCCAATACAAGTCATTAAGCAAGAGGTGAATTAGAGATTCCACCGATAGGAGCCATCCATAATCAATTGATATCTTCCTCTGCCAGAGGCAGGTATCTGAGTAGGACGCCTCCCCCACAGGCAGCCCCAACCTTGCTCCCCCCTCAAGTCCTGGAGTGGGGGGAGGAAGGAGGGAGACCTCTACCCCTGGATCTCATTAGGTCTGAGGAATACCAGGTCTGGGGTAGCACTGAAAGGCGGTCAGTAGGCCTATCCATTAATAACTCTCTGGTGCGCTGCGCATTGTAATTGTCAGACTGCAATTTACAGTAATCCTCCAATGCAAAAGCTTAAATAGCTGCAGCTGATTCGAAATTCATACACCCAGTTGAAAGAGAGAAGAACAAGATGCGTGGGTCAAAAGGCCAAACTGTGCAAGTGTGTGTGCTGAGTGACAGACATTTTAGTGCTAGCCTGGGACCATATTTTAAAAGGTCACTGAAAACTTTTGGCTTGGGCCCTCTGACAAACAATGAACTTTCCATATATTTATTTGCCATCTCTTTGTTTTTACAGCAAGCAGAATAAATGAGTTAAATGACGTTGTGCGGGCCTGCACATTGTCAGCACAGGTTATAAGTCATTATTAAATGCCATCAAATCAGACCAAGCCCGGTTGAGGCAATGAGACTAAAAGTTATTTGCATTCCTTCTGTCATAAAAAATCATATCCCCTTACCCAAGACTTTCGTTTCTTTATTAAATGCAGCCACAAGAGTATTTCAGGTCTGGCAATATAAGCTCAGGAAACCCTCTTCTGTATAACTCAGTGTAACAGCTTAGAACCGATTCCACTAAAAAGTCCCAGTTGAGTGTATCTGGGCACTCAATCAAGACATACATATTACTTTTAAATAAGATTAGCTTTTATATTTTGCTGCTTAAGTTAAAACTTTCATGTCGTTCTCTCATTTTATGTAAACTCCTGCATAATTCTGTTTTAGTGAACACTTCAAACAAATTAAAAACCTCAAGCTGGACACATCTTGAACAAAAACTTTCCTAATGGCCTTGCAATCTGTTTGCTGACATGAAAACACTTTCAAATAAGATGGATTTTCCCGTCATCACCCTGGCTTTGTAATTATAGCAAAGGGCCATTAGGCCTTTGGTTACAATGGCAAAAGCAGTATCTCTAGGGTTGCAAAGAATATTTGACAAACAGCTTACAAGTGACCTGGACCATCTGTTTAAAAAATTGTTTGTTCCTATCAACTGCCAATTGAATTTAGTATTAATTATAAAATGGAAATCAATCAATCCAAGGGACATTCAAGGACTTACAGAGAGAAAGGGAGTAGGTAAAGTAGAAGACAAAAACTTGGAATCATAAAATGATTAGTGCTAAAAGGGCTATCACATTATAATATGGAATATCAGAATCAGGAAGCCTTAGAATCAGAACCATATCATGTCAGAACCTTGCAATCACAGAACCTAGAATATCAGAGTTAGGATGAGGACTTCAAATCACTGAATCATTGTTAAAGCTGGAAAAGGCTTTAGAACAGAACACAGAATATCAGAGTTGTAAGTGGCCCTGTAAACATAGAAGCATCATCTAGGTCAAAGTCTCATTTTACAGAGGAGATAACTATGGTTTAGTTTTAGCAGAATTTAGTGACTTACCCAACATCCCAATAAAAGTTTCATCTGAATCTGGAACCCAGATCATCTAACCTCAAATCCACTGCTACTTCAGCTTCCTTTTAGGTTCCAGCTACCAACTTAAAAAAAAAATCATCAGTTCAGGAAAATCACCAGAGAATAAACTATTTATACCCTTATTCATATTAGTTTATTCTGGAAATATTAAAAATTGGCTGTCATGGTATCTTCTCACTCTGAAATGTTCAAGAGAAACTGAATGAGTAAAAGTAAAATATTAAATATTTCATCCTTTCATAATTTGAAAAATATGTCCTTGGCCAATAGTAAAGTTTGGGCCAGTAGGAGAATTTTTTTTAAATGAACAGCAAGCAATTTTACTCCCCATTCAGAACTCTAATCAAATGAAAGCCATATTCAAGTTTGCTCCATCTTGGCTTGATTTCTTCATCTTAACAAGCCTGGTGAAGAGACAGTTCGGATATCATAGAAGCAGAGTTCATTAGGGCTGGCAGGAGCCTTAAAGATCATCTAATCCAACTCCTTTATTTTACATAGACCCAGAGTGGCTAAGTAATATATTCAGAGTCACAGAGCAAGTCAATAAAAAAAGTCAGAAACAGAAATATGTTCTTACAATTTAGTATACACACTTTAGCATCCTGATCAAGATTATGAACTAAAGTTCATTTAACTACATGAATCATAGAGTGTCAGAGCTGGAAAGGACCTTAGAATCATGAAACACAGAATGTTAAAGTTGGAAGGTACCTTAGAGAAAATCTAGTTTAACTCCTTTCCCGAATTAATAGATGAGAAAACTAAGGGCTTGGGGGTGGCAGAGGTTGAAGATAGGTTAGAGGCAATGCTGAGAACCATGATCTTTTCTGTTTTGCCACTAAAATAAATGTACTTATTCCCAAGGCTGCACCTTAAATCATTTCTTACATTTACTCCAAATCTATTTTTCTGTGCATAAATAATAATAATGATAATAGCTAGCATTTATATGAGGCAGCAAGTGGTTTATTGAAGAGAGCACAAGTCAGGAAGACATCTTCCTGAATTCAAATCTATCCTCAGATACTTACTGTATGACCCTAGGCAAATCATTTAACTCTATCTCAGTTTCCACATAAAATGAGCTGGAAAAGGAAAAGGTAAACCACTACAGTATCTTTGCCAAGAAAACCCCAAATGGGCTCATGAAGAGTCCAACTTAACTGAAACAATATCGCACTTTTAGATCTGCAAACAACTTTGCAATTTTATACTTACTAGGAAATAAGTATTATTATTATCTCCATTTTACAGATAAGAAAACTAAGTCAGATAGAAGTCAAGTGACCTGCTCAGGGTCGCACATCTAAGTATCTAAGGCTGAATTTGAACTCAATTCTTCCTGACTCCAGATCCAGCCCTTTATTCAGTGTACCAATTAGATGTCATAGCCATTATCATGAATGTGCCTGAAGATGGAGATTCAAATCGTGTTCATGCTATTAACTAGCTTTGTGACTTTGAACAATATAGCACTCTCTATAGGCTTAAATTTTCTCATCTGTAAAACAACCACAATAGAATGGATTATCTCTGAGGCCTCTTTTAGCTTTAACATTCACTGAGTCTATGAATATCCGGTTTATTTTACCATGTCAGGGAAAAAAAATTTTTTTGGCTAAAATGAAGCATTTTTTTCACTGGAAAGGTCAAATGCCAGCAGCATACTTGACACGCATAGAAAATCTTCTTGTTAAGCCCAGCAAAATTAGTACCTTATGAGAAAAATTGGACTTTCCAAAGCACCTGACTAAATATTTCATAAATGCTACAAACAGCAAATGACTCCAGTAGATTCACTGGATTTACAACCATCAAATTATATTAAATTTACAAGATCAAGATTTATCACCTATTAAATGGAACCTTGTTTTAATAATATCTTGCACTTGATCCCAAAGGATCTCAAATGCTTTATACCCGTCACCATGGTGCTACCCCATCATTCGGAGCATAAGAGTGAAAAAATCTATTACACTGCAATCTTTTGGACTTATTTTCCCATCAGGAATGAATGGCAACAGCTGTTCAGGAACAGTGGAGGAACCTCCAAATCCAATTCAGAAAAAGAACACATAACTTTAGAGCAGAATAAAACATGGAATCGTAGTCATGCTAGAGAGGAAAAAGAATATTGGTCCATACCTGTATGATCTTCTCCAAGTTGCTTCATTTCTCTGGGCCATGGTTTGACAGGCTTGGTCTAGATGACTTTGAAGACCCCTTAGAGCTCTGAATCTATGACTAAATAAAATGTTTACAAGTTGATGTGAACCTTAGAATGGTACCAAATCCACACCAAAGAATACTTTGGAACTACACATACTTGTAGGTCACAAATCGAGTTAGAAAATCACATAATAACTATCTATAATCTATGAAATTTTTATCTTTATTTTTGGAAATATTTTCCCAGTTATATTTTGATCAAGTTTGGAGCAAATGTTTGACTACTCTGACTTAGAATATGTACTAGGACACAGGATTTCAGAACTGAAAGAGATCTTAATAAACAGATTCTTCAGTCCTGGACTGTTGAAACTAGAAGAAGCTCCATCTTTCTCCATGTTTTTATGGATAGGAGATAGAGCTATCAAATGATAGTTATTATCAACAACATGATTTTTAAAAAGGGAGAGACATTGGAACGGGGAGCTCAGAAAACCTGGGTTTTATTCCCATTTTTTGGTTACTAATTAGCTGCTTGACATCACTTAGGTGAATTAGTGACTCCTCATTTGCAAAATAAAGGGATTAGAATAGGTGGGCTCTGAAATCCTTAACAACCCTAAAATTTTATGTTTTAAGTCTCTCCCAACTGTGAAATTCAAAAGCATTAAGGTCCTTTTCAGCACTAACATTCTATGTTCCCTTCTAGCACTAACGTTCTATGACTAAAGTAAGACCCTGGAAGAAGCACGATGAAAGCACAAATATTACTCACGCTACAACAAACACATGCTTTGGCAGTACCTCCCCTCTGTCAAAGCAATCAATCGCCTCCACCAAGTCCAGTTCTGGAAATGTTAGCTTGTGATTTGATATGTATATAACTAAAAATTATAATCTTGGCTTCCTGGGAAAACTGATGCAGTCCATTATTCCAAAATAGGCAGAAGTAAAACCTAACCACCAAATGAGACACAATCCAGGCTCTGGGTTTTTAAAACTCAAAATCTGAGCAGACTTTTCCAGAATAGTAACTGTTTGCCCATCAACACATTTTAAAGAAAAATGGGCACAAAACCAGGAAGGCAAGGTGGCACAGCAAATGCATTAAGAGTCTAAAGAAGCTGGGTTCAAATATGGCACCAGACTTATTTTCTGTGTGACCTTGGGCAAGTGTCTCAATTTCCTCCTTTTTAAAATCCTTGGAATAAGGATAAATTTGAAATTAGTTGTAGAGCTCTTTGCAAATCTAATAAAATGCTAACTATTATTGTTCTTAATCTTACTCTTATTATTAGACTGATGCCATTCACTTCAAAAATCTGTTCTACTCCTATGGTCTCATTTAGCATTATAACTCCATATAGTATCTACCCATTTGACTTGCACACAGATCACAGCACATTAAAAAACAAAGTTCACAGACTCATAGCATTTAGAGCTGGAAGACACCTTGAGATTATCTAATATAATATTTGCATTTTACAAATAACGAAGGCCCAGAGCACCCAAAATACTTAACCCCAAATCAGACAAATAGTAAAAAGAATTTTTAGCTTTAATCTCAATCCTTTGACTTGACCCAGGACTTGTCCCTACAACTAGGTTCCAAGGAGTGAAAATAATGAAACATTTGAAGTGGTCACATATATTTAAATTTAGACTATTTGAAAGTCAGTTTTTACTCGTGTAAACTCTATATTGACCCCATTTGGTTTTGTTTGGAATTTTTTTTTTTTTTTTACAAAGATACTGGAGTGGTTTGTCATTTGCTTTTCCAGCTCATTTTACAAATGAAGAAACTGAGGCAGTTAAGTGACTCGCCCGAAGTCACACAGCTAATAAGTATCTGAGACTAATTTGAACCTGTCTTCCAAACTCTAGGCCTAATGCTCTATCCAGTGTGCTATCTGGCTGTCCCCCAAGTTTATTTTAAGTTACAATTCTATAAAACATGATTCTAGTCCAATGGAAAGATGCTGTCTAAATTCAAAAATATAATGTGAAGAGGGAGGATTCTGGGAAGATGGCAAAATAGGTGGGTAAATTTCAAACTCACCCAGCTTTTTCCCACAAACAGAACAAATTTGTCCTTCAGAGCAAACATTTAGATTAGTGAAAAATCAAGAAGACTTGAGACAGAACAAGGGTTCTCTGGACACAAGTCAAGATCCAAAGAAATACCTCAGGCTGGGGATTAACCCAAGTGAAGTGCAAACACCTCTGGGCTAGATCCACAGAAGCATCAAGCGAGGACCTTTAGGGTTAGCTGGGTGTGGCTGGAGCCTCAGCAGGAACCACAGAAACTTTCATCTCCTAGACAGTGAAGGGAGTGTGTGTGTGTGTGTGGGGGGGGGGGGGGGGGGGGGGGGAAGGGGGAGATCGGAGGCTGGGAAGACTGAGGAAGCCTCTGTGTTACTCTGGGTAAGAAGGAACCAGCAGACCCAGTGAGTGTAGAAGCAGTGAGGCAGGGATGTTGCCAATACTTGGTGAAGGGTAGAGCTTTTAGTTTAGGGTTCCAGGTCAGAGGAGAGAGCAGAAGTGATGCTAGAAACATAATACTCCCCACTCCACGATTAGAGGTGCTTACATGAATACTTTTCATTTAAAAAATAATGAATGCAAAGAAGAAAAAACCCAACCATAGAAACCTATGAGAGTACAAAAGACCAAGCTCATCTTCAGAGGAGGACGCTGAAGTGAAAAAAGCTGCTTCTGCTCCAAAGAGCAACATTAATTGGCTCCCTTATACCCATAGAGAATGTATAAAAGAACTCCAAAAATAATTTAAAAATCAAATGAGACATTGAGGAAAAAATAAAAAAAAAACTACTCAAGAAAAACAAGATTATAAAAAATAAAATTTATCCCACTAGAAAATAAGATACAAGGTCTTAAAGATGAAAATAACTCCTTGAAAATTAGAATTGAGCAAAGGGAAGCTGGTGAAGCTATAAGACACCAAGAATATAAAGAATGAAAAAATAGAGCAGAATGTGAAACATCTTAGAAAAACAACAGAGAAGAGATCAAGAAAAAAAAAATATAAAAATACCTGAAAGTCGTGACCAAAAAATGCACCTTGACACAATAATGCAAAAAAACCCAAACAAACAAACAAGAAAACTATCCTAGAAAGAATATGAGGGAAAAGTAGAAAAAGAAAATTCACTGATTGCCACCTCAAAGAAGTCTTTTGTGGAAAACACATAGGAATATTATTGCTAAATTTCAAAACCTCTGGATCAAAGAGAAAATTTTGCAAGAAACAAGTAAAAAAGCAATTCAAATATGCTGGAGTTACTATAGAATTGAATAGGACTTAGTAACAGTCACAATAAAAGACCCACAGGTCTGGAATCACATATATAGGCAATCAAAAAAACTAGGTCTGAGGCCAAAAATTTCAAAAATATCATATGAAAAAATGGACATTCAAAGAACTTGCAGATTTTCAGGACTTTTTCAACCAAAATCTGAATTTAATAGAAAATTTAACACATAAGAGCCAATATCTAATAAATTAGTATGGGCAAATTGTTTATGGTTTTTACATGAAAATATATATCATATGTTTAAGATTGACATCAGGTATTTGGGTAGTTCAAAAGAAAGATTTATACAAATGAAGTACAGTGAAAGAAACAAACACTGAGGCATTAGAGAAGGGGAAAGGGCTCATAGTTCCAAAAACCTACTCACATCAGGAATGGGTTAAATAGACAACACTATATAAATACCATGAAAGATATAATCTATACAGAAATAAGAAGGCAGGGATGGAGGAAAGTAAAGGATAGGGGAAGACAAGAAAGGGATCCATGGGGTGGAGAAAGTTAAGTAATAGCAAGGCTAGTTAAGGACCACAAGTAGAAGAATTGAAAGGGATAGGAAAGAAGATATATACAAACACTATAACAAGAAGCAGGAATGAATATAGATATATGTATGTGTATCAATCAGATGAGTATGATATATATGTGTGTGACTGTGTTCTTTGTCAGTATCTATAAATATATCTGAGCTTAACTATAAACTGCTTGGGAAAGGTGGGGAGATAAAAAGGGATAAAAAGAATAAAGTTTAAAAGTACATAGCAAAAAACAAATGAACAATCTACAAGGAAGAAAAGATGGATACTCATGAATATAATTTTTCTACTATTATATATCCTTTCTTGAACTGGAGATTTGTTATATATTTTGAATCCTCTGTGATGTTCTTCTGGGTACATGACAATGCTCTGTTTTTTTTTTTTTTTTTTTTAATAAAAATAAATAAAGCAGGCCCCCTATAACAAGGTAGCTGTACATTAACCAGAAGTGCAGCTTTTCAGGAAATAACTGAATTCATTCCATTCCTGGGAAATAGAAAATGGTATAATGTGAAGACTGGAGCCAATCTAAATCTTACCAAAAAGGACTTTTTTTTAGTAATGTTACAAAAGTTGCCAAAGCAGTAGATAGAAAAGGCCGTTATTCAGGATGGCTCCAACTCTGCCACTTAACTTTTCCAGGCAGGTTTCCTCAGTTGTGAAAGAGATGCTACTATTCATTGTCTAACTAGATTCAAATGATTATTTGTGTAATTAAATATATACGTATCATGATCAAATAATGTATATAAAGCAATTCTTCTCTCCTGAATTGAGAGGTAGGCCCATACTAACATTGTTTTATAATCAACCACTATCCTCAAATTAGAGGCATTTTTAACTCTTCTTCACTTCCCTCTGAGGTTGTAATGAACTAAGCTTTGTAAAATTCATTACAGATACATGTTTTAATGTTTGTTTTCATCACTGTAAATGTGTTCCAATTCAAATATCACCTCCTCCATGGTTTTCCTCATTTTCCTCTCCCTATCCCACAAGCCCTATCCCAATCCCTCCCTAGATTTCATACACTTCTTTAGTCTGCTTCTCTATTGCATTTAATGTTAACTATATTCCTGGTAGTGTGCTATGCATTGGGGATACAATAATTGTACTTTACACAGTAGGCACTTAAATCCAATTGAATTTAATTCCTACTACTTTTCATCTAGCTCTCGGCATACCTTTTGATGGTAGAAGTAGTGAGAAGCCTAGATTTGAATTCTGGCTTTGCCTCTATCTCTGTAACTGGGCCATTCATCTCCTCTCTCTGGGACTTGATTTCTTTCTTTGTAAAATAAGGGCTTGAACTAGAGAGCTTTTATATCCCAGTTCTAAAATCTCAGGAGCAAAAGTTAAGATGTTCAATCATTCAATCCACAAGTATTATTAAAGTTTTATATGCCAAATGCTGTATCCTTGAGGATACAGATAATAAAAATGAAATTTTTGTCTCCTTTTGTATCCCTAGTGCTTAGCATAGTGCCTAGCTTAAAAAATGTTGGATTGATGGAAACAAACCCTGCTCTCACACACTTATATCCTATTGGGGAACATATATGTATAGAAGCCTTTACAGAATAAATAAAACTATAAGGCAAATACAAGATAATTAGGAAGGGAAGAGACAATTGGAAACAACAACAAAAGGCCTTATAGAGAAGGTGGTACTTGAATAAGGTTTTGAAGAGAGGGATTTTATGACATAGGGGTGAAAAGGAAGTATATTCCAAGCATGGGCAATGACTATTTCCAAGCATAGAGACAGCGCAATAGTTGCCTTATGTAAGGAAAAGAGAGGTCAATTTGACTGGATTGAAAGTGTGAGAAAATGAGTAATGTAAAATGAAAGTGGAAAGACTGAGTCCAGTTAGGAAGAGCTTTAGAAGATAAACAAAGGAGTTATTTTATACTAGGGACCCAGGACCCAGGAAAGTCATTGGAGTTGAGTGAGTAGGACAGTGACACAGTCAGATGTCACAGTCACTTTAGGAAGATCACTTTAGTAGCTATATGGAAGATGGAATGGAGTTAAGTAGAAACTTGAGCCTGGGAGACTGTTTAGGAAGCCACTGTTATTGTTTTAGGTAATAGGGGCCCTTGGTAGCTCTATATAAGCAGAGAAAAACAGATACAAGAAATGCTGGAGGGGCAGATAGCAAGATTTAGCAACATATTAGCAATATGGTGTGAAAGAAAGTAAGGAGTAAAGGATAAGGCTGAGGTTATATGCCTGGAAGATTAAAAGGATAAAGTTGTCTTCAACAGAAATAGTGGAGTTTGGAAGAGGTGTGGGTTTGGGAAGGGAACAAAATGAGGTTGTGTTTTAGGCATTATAAGCTTGAGATATCTGTGAGATATATTGTTTCCCTTGGTTTAAAAAAAAAATGCCACTAAAAAAGGAAATGGCAAATCACTCCAGTATCTTAGCTAAGAAAACCCTAAGGATAACATGGTCCATGGGATCATGAAGAGCTGCACACTATTAATGACTGAAAAACAACAAAAAAGTATTTTTGAAAGGGAAATGTGTTGTGACTGGATATAGAGGACTTGTCATGGTCCTCACAAGAAAGTACACAACAAGGCAGGTAGATGGCACAGTGAATTAAAAAATCGGTCCTAGAGTCAGGAGGACCGGAGTTCAAATGTGACCTCAGACATTACGGGCTTTATGACCCTGGGTAATCCTGATTGCTTCCAAAAAGAACAAAAATCAAAACAAACAAACAAAAAAAAAAAGTACAAACAAAGGGTAGACTTATTATATTAGGGTCAACACTTTTTGTCATACCAACTAGACAAGTTGCTAAGTAACAGAGCAAAATCAAAATTGAACAGTAATCCACCTATCAACTTAAAATTCTATAACCCCTAAAGGGTTTTTTTCTTCACAAGCTGATGAAGAGCAATTCAGGATGGTAGAATGGAAAAGGCACTTAATTTGGAAAACCAGAGAATCTGGGTTGAATTCTGGCTTTGCCAATAACTATTTGAGTGATCTTGTGCAATTTACTTTCCCCAAGTCTCAGTTTCTTCAATTGCTTGAAAAAAAAATAAAGGTAAAGGGTAGGTAGGATAATGGTTTGGCCTAGATCTCTAAGGTCCATTTTACCTCTATATTTTATGGTCCCATGACAGATGAGGAAACAAGCTCAGGGATCTAATATGACTTGCCCATGATCATGTAATTAGTGTCAGACTCAAGATTTATACACAGTTTCACAGTATAAGTAGGAAGGATTTTTTTAAAATGCTAGTTCAATCCTCACAATTAAAGTGTTGGTTTTTTAAAATAGATCTTTCTGAATATCTCTTGTTTTCAAATTAACAATATTTCCCTGTGAATCCTTCCTCTTTTCCTGTCCAAGAGAGCTATCCCTTCATGAGAATATATATTTTTTAAAATTATTATTATATGTAGTGTTTCACATGCAAAAGGAGAGAGGATAGGGGAGAGAGGTCTCTTCATAGCTCTTTGTTAGATCAAGCTTGAGTTTTATAATTTTATTACATCTGTGTTTGTTTTACAGTAGTTGTGCTTTTTATTTATACTTAACTACCATTTGGAACATCACATTTTCCAAGCCCCCAGCTTCTGGAAATAAGGAATTCTATCCTAGGAATGTTGAGGGGGGTAGGTATTATTGAGTCACTAGCAAATTAATTTTACACATCTACATAAAGAAAAACTCTTAATTGCATAAGAAAAAATAATACCTAAGGATTGTTCACTTCTTGGTTCTTTTGACTCCAGGCACAATGGAATAAGGGATTCTGCTTCAGGCTTCTTTGCTGGCCATGCTTACTTATAGCACTAGTTTTTAGTGAGTTTAGTGTTCTATCTTAAGGGAAAGTCTCTGCCAATCAATCCAAGCCTTATTTAACAATGGATCAGAAAATGTGGACCTTAAATGGATCAAAGTCCAACATTTTCACTTTACAGAGAAAGAAACTGAAGTCCATAAGGCAAGTGACAGGTCTAAGATCATACAGTTAAGCAACAGAACAGCAATTTGGAAGATCTGATTCTAGGGAATCTTTACATCAGATGAAGGATCATAAACCTGTTGCTGAATCTTAACCTACAAAATAAAACATCAGCTTACCTTATGAAGTATTTAATGGGACATGATTTTTATAATTTGTATCACAGATTGATAAATTTTATTATAATAATCTGGGTGTCAAGTCTGGCATACTAGGAAAGCAAACTTAGAGTTAGGAGACCTAAGTTGCAAACCTGTTGTGATACTTAATCTCTCTAAACTTTAGTTTCATCTATAAAATGAAAAGAATACACTTGTCTGCTTGTAGCACAAGACAGAAGATTTTGAAATAAATGCAAACTCATATTACTAATTTCTTTGATAATTACTAAGTAATTGTCATCTGCACCAGATTGAATAAATCATTTTTCAAGAATTAAAGATACCAAGATCATGATTTCAGCTGGAAGAGACTTCAGAGACCATTTAATGCAACCTAAAGTTGTCCAAGAATAATCTTTACAATATCTTCAACAAGTGGTCACATAGCCTGTGCTTTAGTGAAGAGTAGCTTATTATCTTCTGAGACATCTTATCCTATTTCTGGACTTTGACACTCTCAAGAAATCTGAAATTATTTCATCTTCCAAGATTACATAGAGGAAAATTTAGTAATTAGTGCTTTAGAAAATTTAGTAATGAAGTGGCAAAGTAGATAGAACTGGGTATGGAGTCAGGAAGGCCTGAGATCAAAATCAGCCTGAGATACTAATTCTCTGTTTCATTTTCCTCAAATATAAAATGAAAATTCTAATAGCACTTATCTTATAGATCATGTGAGAGAATATTTGTAATAGTACGTAACACAATCCCTAGTATAGAATGGACTCAAAATATTTGATCCTGAAGGATATTCAGGAGCCAATGGAGTTTAATTGAAGAAGGCAGTAACATGGTCAGATCTATACTTTAGGAAGGTCACTCTGATATGTGAATAGAGGATGAACTGGAGTGGAGAAAGACTTTAGTTGCAGAGGCCATCTAGAAGGCTATCCTTATCCTTATCTAATTTAAGTGAGTTTTAGACATAAAATTACCCAGTTTATTGAATCTGCATTAAAAAAAAAAATTTAAAGTGTGAGCTCTTTAAATAAAAACAAAAATATACCTTACTTCAATTCTGAAAATGTTAGCACTTTCAATAAAATAAATAAAAAGGACTCGAAGTGAACAGACCATAACTTTATTGGAGATATACTCAGCTACAATTATTACATTAAAAAAACTATTAAAGGTAATTGTGATCCATAAGGTGCAGACTGCAAATTTCTGCAGCATGATTACAGTATGAATGAATTACATTTTATGTCCCTTAGAGACAGCTGCAGCATGTGATGGTAAATATTTTATTGTCCATCAAATTATATTTGTTATTAATTCTACTTGATTTTAACCATCTTTTACATCAAAACTATTTACAATTTTAAAAAGCCTGCAATTTTCCATTCTTGTTCACAAAACATTTGCGCTTTTTGCTACACAACCTGCTGCTGCAGTGAATATTGAGTGAATTGACAAAGCAATTTAAAATTGTCTGTGGTTGCTGCCCAAGGAAATGGGCTGGGGAAAAAATCGACACAATGAATGATTGAAATGTATTTACAAGTTACCTTTGAAAATTTAATTTTAACAGCTAGTGGAATATATATAATGGCCTACCGCAATGGAAATTTCCCAACATATTGCTACTGGTGTAACCACAATTTTGATAATCATTTTTAATAATAGTCTTGGTCTTAAAATGGCATATCTTACTTAAAAACACTTAATGTACAGTATAAAATAAAGGAATTCATTTGGAAATAAATTCCTGAAAATTAATCAATCAGTGGTTGAAAAATATACACATATGAACATACTTAAAATCACTTTATAAGGTAACAAATATGACAAGTGAATTTCCTTTCTGTAGATATGAAAGCCCCATGAAGATGGATTTTATGTATACTATAAATAGAGGTCTCAGGATCTCAGCTGGGTGGCACCATCTATATGTAAAAGAGCTGAAGACTTAACTCAGCATTCATAGTCTTAAGTCAACTGGGCCTTTCAATGAGTTCTGAGACTGTACTGTGGTTGGCTTAAAATTCTATTATATTCTGTACTCTGAAGTCACAGCATAATTTCCAGTAACAATGCTGAAAGAACAGGCTGTTATGTGAACTGAACAAATAGAACCAGAGTTTCTTGATATTTAAACATGGTGTATTATTTCAGGCGCTTGACTCTTTCAGAAACCAATCTAAGTACACCAGGTATGTGAAATATTGGTTTGTTCAGAGAAAATTACAGGAGTGTCAGAGGTCATTCTAATTTTAATCACTTCACATAACAATAAAAATATAACCAACAATTTAAAAACATAATTAAGAATTTTGTTAACACATCTTTGTTGTATTTTCACAAACAGTAAAAATGCCACAGACATTACAAATGACCTATTTAAGTTGTGCAAGTATATGACACATTGCAGGCATTATAATTATCTTTTTCAAATTCAGTAAATCAAAACAGCAGCAAGGCCAAACCACATTTTTTTCCTCTCTGTTAAGCATATTTTCCTTGAAATGAGGTAAAGCATGGTACCAAGTGCAATGCTTAATTGTGCTACATGAACAGAACAGCGCAAAAAAAAAAAAAAAAAAAAAAAAAAAAAAAAGCTATTAAAAACGCAGCATAGTTAGAACTGTTGAAAGTACAGTATAATAGAAATAAGAAAAAAATTTAAATGTTTGGAGGTTCATGCCAACTAAGCCCCACACAATCCTCTCAGAAGGAATCTGTGCAGATCCTATCCCTCAAGATTAGTTCCAACAGTCTCCTATGACTATTCCTCAAACTATCAGATCTTTAACAGTATTTTCTGTTCAACGCTGAAAACACATGAACAGAAGGGAATACAAGATTCTATTACATGGCAACACAGGGTGATGTCTTAATAGATGGATGCAAAACATTTCAATGAGGTTATACTGGGAAGAAATTTACAAGATCAAAAACATATCAGCAGCAGGAACTATAGTTTAGCAGTCACAAGATACCTATTTCAGATACCTAAGTCATAGTCTCGCCTAGTAACGAGGGGATGATTGAATGCTTCAGAAAGGCAAGATACAAATTAAATTAAGCTCTTTTCCCCCCAACTAAAATGAAATAGCTGTTCATAAAACATTTTGATGGCAGCAGGAAATCTGAACCCCTGAGAATCCTATGACCTAATTCTGTTTTAATATCAACTGAAATGACTTAATTTTTTTTTAATGTTACAAAAGATACTAAGGAATGTTTTCTCCAATGTCATGTCACTTTGAAAACATTTGATCTTAGTGCCAGGAGATAATGGAATTTCTATTAATTTGTTTTAAAAAATTAAGATTTCTATTCATTTCTTTAAAATTATCCTAAAACCTTAATTTTTGGCATCAGTTTTTTTTTAATAAATTACCAAGGGATTGTTGAAATGACTGCCACATATAACCAATGCGAATAGAATTAATATCAATCCTTATTTTAGCAGCTGTAAAAATTTATGGTAATACAGATCAAGTTTGACTTGGTTTTATAGCATGCTATATTTTAGGTTGAGATTTTTTTTTAAATCACCACATTAAAATCACCTTCCTTAAAATTAATTTGTTTTTAAAATTCCTTAAATAATTTAGAATCTCAATTTAAATTTTAAGACATCTGAATCCAATAAATAAGCTTAATTTCCAAGAAGCTTAATCTACCCTGTCACTCAGGCTTCTTTGAAAGCTGGAGCTGACAGTTGTCTTCGTGTGCATGCAAAAAGGGGTTGTTCTCTGGAGCAGTTAAAAGCAAGGAATACAGTATTCAACTGTGAGTTAACACATCAAAAACAGCATTACATGAAGCATCAAGTTCAGACTGATGTGCTGGAAAACATCAAATACCTCTGCTCAGCTTTCTCAAACTTCAAGCATAATTAATGGAGCAAAATTGCAGCAAACCTCTACTGGTATATTGGTGGGAGTACAAAATTGACCCACAGCTTTTTAAAAAGTAAATTAAGAGGTATTATAGTTACAGTGCAAAAAAATTAAAATTTCAAGCATAATACATAAACATAGCACCAAACAGAAAAAAAAAAATGCATGCAAAAGAAAAATAAAAGAACTGAGGTATTTAAGTGAAGAGTGCCTACCAAATCTAATCAAAGAAATTTAGGCCAAAAGCCTACAAATGCAACTTTTTTCCTTCCTCTCCCCTCCCCCCCAAATAGACTGAAACAACAATGAGCTAGTTTCTCTAAATCAATGACCTAAATCACAGGCATCCCAAGTACGGCAGTTTATCTCTAACATCAAACTTTCCTGGCATTTAACAGCAGAGCTTTGGTAGGTGACACACGCATGCAACATTGTGAAAAGCACAGTAAGAAATTCCTATGAGAAGTCTAAGTGTAAAGGTGCTCTGTTTTTTTTTTTAATAAGTAACCAATCAATTATAAAATCTGCAGCATATTTTAGGTGTGATATGTCTAAGGTTATTTTGTTAGAGCAACGGCTTGGCTTCCATGGCAAAATTTTTCCCCATAAACATTCCCTTAATTAGAACTATCTAGCTGGCATTTTCCAATGAAATTAAAGATTTAGCCAAAGACCACTTGTATTTATGGCATTAAAAAAATTCCATAGATTAACCATATTTTCTGTGTTTTCTCTTCAAATAATTTATGTATGTTCACTAATAAGGTAAAGTATTATAATTCAGCTACATTAATGAACTGTAAATATTGAGCTGTTTCATCATATGACACATGATAAAATATAGGGAATGTAAAATAAATTTGTTCTAAAAAGATTAGAAATAAAAAAGTACATCCATGAGGGTTTTACTTTTTAAGGCAAGAACCTTTTCTATGCAAGATCATGTGGCATCAGAAAACTGAAATTTTATTCTAACAGTATGCCAGCCCAGCCATTTCAATTATAAATCCATCCCTAACTAATAAGTGCAATGATTGGGAACGTCATCTGATACTAAGATAACATGGAAATAGAGGACAATACTGACTGGCACACTTATTTTCTCTCATCCCATATCATTCAGTACGGTTTATAAACTGTTTCATGACTGGCACTAGTGCACAGATGGAGGAATTTCAAGATCACACTATAGAAATCTAGCAACTGCTTTAGTTGTATGCTCCCTGGCCTTCTAACACTAAGCAAAGCTGCACTGACAAAAGACCTGATAACAATGGTTTTGGAGACTTGCTCAATGTCATCATTAAAGCACTCTTGTGATTAAGCAAAGCAGAATTGAGGAAAGAAGACAAGATTGTGTTTGCGCAAAAGACTAAAACTACAATTAGTTTCAACATTTTTTATACATGTTAAATGTTTGACTCTGCTACTACTCTGTTTTCAAACAAACTTTAAACTCTGTCTTCAATTTGTTCCTCTCAACATCAACTTTAAAATTCTTTTTAAAATGTGTTTTACTCTCAGTTTTGCTCTTTGTTTCCAAGTGGGCGTCTCAGCTGTTGGGAACCTGAGGCTGATTTGCTTTGAGGCTTCGTAGTGCTCTCCTCGCAGCTGCAGATTTGGCAATCCTGTAGCTCCGGCCAACACCTTTAAACTTTCCCTTCCCAACCACTTCCACAGTAACTCGGACCTTTCCATCATAGGTTCTTTCTGCAGGGCTGAAAAGAAAACCAACATTGCTAATGAGAGGTGCAATCACTTATATTTAGGTCATTGAGGAGACTGCACAAAAGAAAGATTTAATCTTGCCTTGGTTCCTTAGTTCAGCATTAAATGGTAAAAATAAAAAGTGTTGTGGGCAAATGGGCTATTAGACATAAATTACCAAGCGAGGGATTGTTTAAATGATAGAACTCTTCCAAATAAAATTCCTCTGTATTCTGATTTTTGGGTGACTATAAAATTTTACAGTAATACAGACTAATATTGATTTGGTATTAACCCACAATATCTGACTAATACTGAACTATATTAAAATAACTTCCTTTAAAGCCAATTTTTTTTAAATCATTAAAATTAAAATCTCAATTTAAGTTGCATACATTTGTAAACAATAAGTATGTTTAATTTCTCAAAAACTCTCTCTCCCCTTCACTTAGCAATCCATAACAGAGTAAATATTAATATCAAAAATATAAACGTATTTTTATATGGTAAATCTCTGCAAATAAACCAACAGGTATAATTTAATGATGCGTTTTCCTCAGAAAAATCCTACAAAATCAAAGCATCAGAGTTAAAAATCAAGTCTTCTATTATACATGTGGAATTTTAGGCAATTTACTTAATTATTTTGGGCTTCAGTTTCTTCATGAATAAAGTAAAGGGATTATACTAGATAATCATCTAAAGTCCCTTCCAGTGTTAAATCTTATAAATAGAGATATGGTACCATATGATCATACCAATTTTATAAATGAGAAAACCCAGGCTCAGACAGGAGGAGTGTCTTATCCACAAGAATTGTTCATAAAAGCAGAGTCAGAACCAGCACCTGGGGATTCTAACTCTCTTACTTGGTGATCTTTTCAATAATTCATGGAGCCTCTACATGAAAAAGTATCACTAACTCTCTAGGAATCATTAATTATTATTATTATTGGTGTCATTCGGTAAACTATCACATAGGGGAACCACATATCACATAGGGGAACTTAATGACTGCTGAATTGTCCTGAACCTTCATGGGAAGGCTCTTCTTACCTAAATTTGGCAGTTTCTGGTTCCATCTCAAGCAATTCTCTTACAGGAGAACGGGGGACATTAGCAGAAAATTTTTCTACAAGCAGATTGAAAACATAATATGAATAATGTTCCAAGAAATAAATTATATAACAATTCATCATTTCCTGAAAGTAAATAATAAATAAATACCTATTAATGGTCGCATCATTGGATAATAGACTTGCCAAACCATTTCCAATGACATTCCACTATCCATATAAATGGCACCAGCAAGTGATTCAAATATATCTCCCATAGCCTTCGGCACTTCTATATCTTCCTCTTTCTCTTCATCCTCCTCAGATCGTCTAAGCTATTAAAAGAAAGAACAATTATTTCATGGAGCATCAGGGCAAAAGATAATACATTTTTAAAATTAATCTTCTTATAATCATTTTCCTTGAGGTTTCATTTCAGTACAGGTAAGCAATTTTCTCAACATCCCAAACAAAATATAAATATGTTGTACCATATTAAAAAAAAAAAAAAAACAAAGTAGATAATGCAATTTAAAAAACCCATTAAACTAAAATAAGTAAAAAAAAAAAATCTCTTGCTATATAGGGAGACTATTTTTTTTAGAATACTCAGTTATAAAGGTACTTCCAGTTAAAATATGCCTGAAAAGTTATATAGCCCACCTAGATCCTCCATTTCTACTCAAGCAAAAACCTAAAAATCATACTGAATTGAGTAATGGTCAAGTTATCCAATGAAAAATTACATTAAATTATTTTTTTCAACCCCAGAAATGCAAAAAAAACATCAGCCAGAAAGTCACAGGCAATAGTCCCTAAAAGAGCCAACAGCAGGTTAAGTAAGGTTTACATTGTTGTAAACAGGGAAAGAAAAGGTAGTAAGAGAAACATACTAAAAGAAGAAGGAAAAAGGGGGTAGAATGGACTATTTCTTAGAATTAACTGGGAGTGGGTAGGTGAGGGATGAGACAGGTACCAGAAAAATCTCTCTCATATGAACCTTACAAAAGAATGTTGAATATGTATACACACATAGAGTTTGAAGCAGAAATAGATTAAATTCGACCAATAGATTAAATTGGTGAAAGGGGCAAAGGTAGGTTAAAAGGAGAAAAAGCAGTCATAAATAAAACACTTCCAAGTCCTAAAGAGAATATTAAAAGAAAAAAAAAAGAAAGCAAAGAACTGGAAACTAAGTAGATGTCCATCAGCTGGGAAAAGATAAACAAAATCTGAATACATGCATGTAATGAAAAATTATTATATGGTAAGAAATGACAAGACAATTTCAGAGAATCCTGGGAAGAATGAACTGATTTAAAATGAAGTGAGCAAAACCAGGAAACAATAATAAAGTGACAACAACATAAAGAAAAAAGTTTCAACCAACCAAATCTTCAGAATTATGATACAGTATTAAACTCCTCACAGAGATGATGGAGTCAAGGTACAGAAGGAAATGTAGATTTTTGGACAAGGCCATTATATGAATTTGTTTCACTTGACTATGCTTATTTGTTGAAAGAACTCTTCTTCCCCCCAACTTTTCCTGTTTTTAATTAGAGAAAAGATGGAAAAGCTGGGAGGTAATAATAGAAGAGACTACCAGTGGTAACTCCAAAAAAAGCAAAAAAAGAAAGGCCAAGGAAATATTAAAAAAAAAAAAAAAAAACATAGACATATAAGAAGCAATTCAAAAAACAGCATAATCAGAACAATTCATTTTTTAAAATATAAGCTTGAATTTATTATATGCTATCTATCTATATCTATGTCTCTCTCTCTCTGTGTGTATATATATATATATATATATACACACATATATACACACACAAAGAAGCAAGTGGTGAAATCGAGATTCATAGTTTCTTAGACAATTCTTATTTTGGGATCTACTGTACATATGGAAATGCTCATTGTGAGGGGTTTTTAGTTTCAGATTTTTAAAAAAAATTTACATACAAGTTACATATGAAGGAGTTAGATTAAATTTGATCTAAATCATATAATGCCTAAATCAATCAAAATCAACTATCCAATCAAAATTATAGTAATTATCTTCTTTTGATCTCCAAGACAGCCTGCTTCTTTTTTCATTGAATTCAGTTATCTAACTCGGTCTTTTTTTCTCCTCCGCTCCTGCTCTCATATTAGAGGACTTCAACATATATGTTGACAGATATTCCTTCAAAATCATAACTTTACAGTTCCACAATTTACTCATTTCACCTAATCTAGTCTTATGCCCCACCTCAGCAATACACAAAGATAATCCCTCAACCCCTCAGTTCTTTACCAGATCACCATCCATGCACAAGCTATACTCACCTTCCCACCATCTGTAACAAGCTACTTCTGATCCCCCTTAATGGTAGTGTCTTTTCTTTGTTGATTATTTACTATTTATTCTGTATTTAATTTGTTTGTACATAGTTGCTTGCATGTTGTTTCCCCCATTAGACTGAACTTCTGACACAGCAAGGATTGTCTTGTAACTTTCTTTTTATGCCCAGTGCTTAGCATAGTGCCTGACACATCATAAGTACTTAAATGTTTACTGAGTGACTGGCTTACATTAAACAAGCTCATTTTAATTCAATTACTAGTAGGCACAAATCACCACCTTTCATCCTACCAAATTCTCTAACAATTAAAGTCTTGAATGAAACACTCTAAATAATACTGGCACAATACTTAATGTAGTTATGTTGATAATCATTTAAAGTTTTAATTATGAGAAAAGTAAGAATATGAGTTTTAATTAACTTTCATTCAGTATAATGCTATATAACAGAGTGCTGATCCTGATGTGAATGAACTGAAGGACATCACATTTGTGCTTAGTCCTTTTATTTTCCTTGACAAGAAATCGAGGAATGGAAAGGCTCCATTAATGGTAACATCTACTCTTCCCATTTATTAGCCTTTGTATCAAAAGGCCACAGTCTGGACTGATTCTACTGATATAAATGGGAATGCTAGAAACTAACGGTAGGGTAATTAGAAGGATATAAGTTATTTAAGGAGTAAATTTAGTTTTCTTGACTCTTCCAAAAAAAATAAAGGTTAAGCTAAGAGGAAGGACAGAAAATTACTTCATTTATAGCATTAGAAGGTGTATGAAGAACTTGTCAAAAGACTGGAATAGATACAAAAATCTGAGAGACTTTATATTTAGTATCTTTTCCTATTAAAAATTTAAAACAGTAGTCACACCTCAAAGACAAGGGAGGGAATTCACTCCCTTGTGAATCTTATAGTTATTTTAAAAGACTATCAAATGTCGATGCATAAAAACCAAACTAATGATTTTTTTTTTCAAAAAGAGTATCTTCCCTTTCCAACTAGAATCAGAATTGTTTTGCTGATATAAAACAACTAGTATGCAAAGAAAAACTATATAATGTTATGTTTTTTTCCCCCAAGTTAAGAAGTCTTAACATAGTGCCCCATACATAGGAGGCACTTAATAAATGTTCACTTATTCTTTTGGATGTCACTATTTTTACCATAGCAGACAGAAAAGAATTTAAAATAGTTAAGCCTAATAAGAACAGTAAGAAAAAGTCCTTTGAAATGAAGTATACACCAATCACCATGTTCTCAAGGATAAAAGTTCCAAAAGAGAACTTAAGCTGAGATTCTATTGTTGGGCCATTTGCACTATGACCACCACACCTGTAAGACTTGAGAGAAGTTTAGAAAATTTCCCCTGAAGACATTCACTGCCTTTATCACTAACTTCCATGGTATTCACCTGGTCATTATGCTGCTATAAAAACATCCAACTATAAGATAACAAATATACTGCATTATAGTGAAGTTAAATTCAAACCACCAACTCAAAAATCACTAACCTCAGAATCCATTCCTTGCATTTCATTCTTCTCAAGTTGAAACTGCACAAAATCATCAATAACATGGAATAATTCAGGAGAAACAGCTTTGAAGTACTTGTGGTAGTCATACTTAACAGCTAATGATGCAAAGATAGTATTATTGACAAGAGCAGATCTTAGGTCAGTTAGAACTCCTGGGGAGTGCTGCCGTGGGTCTTCATAAAGGTGCTTGGTTATGAGGTAGTCCAAAATTGCATCTCCCAAGAATTCCAAACGCTGATAACAATCTGTGAGGAAGAGGAAAAAATTTAAATCAGTTGCCACAGCAAATTCTTAAATATTACCTACCTGGCACTTTTTTGTGGCAGCAAAAATCTGGAAATAAAGAAGGTGTTTCTTATTTGGAGAACAGCTAAGTATATTAAAACGTATGAATAATGGAATATTGCTGTGATACAAGAAGCAAAGATATAAAGAACTAAGAGAACAGGAAAATTTATGAACAAATGCATAGTAAGGTAAGTAAAACAATATTCACAACTACGATAATGCAAATGAAAACACTAAAAAGAGTTGAGTGATTAAAAAACAATTTTGGCCAGGGAGAACAAATGCATCCCACTCCCCACCTTCCAACAGAGAGAATTGGGGGCGGTAGGAATTAATATCTAACTATAATTAGAGGTCAGAACAAAAGGCATAATGTTATCTTTAAAATATCTGTATGCATAAGAAGGAATCTGTCTCTCTGTAAAACAAACTTTCAGTAATCCATGAACTAGTGTTACTTAAAGCTGCATTTCTTAATAATAAGATAATTTGTTTATATACTCATAGGAAGAATGATCTAGTCAGGAACTCAGGATATTTAATCCACCACCTTATTTTGCTTATGAGAAGAATTACCCAACATCACACCACAACTTAATTGAACTTGTCATCATGGATTTTTGGGTTTAAAAATATGCTTTAGTGCTGTTTCATTAAGATATATTAATTTGAAGGATTATATTCAAAAAGACACTGGAAATTAAAGTTCATACTACAAAATGAGTGATTTATTTCACCAATTACAAAAACCTCAATTATACCTCACAAAGGAATATTATTTACCAGTTACTGACATCACATATTCAGGCACGGACTTGACCAAGTTGTCAATGGGTGAACAATTCTAATTTTTCAGGCATATATTATAATCTGTGTTACATTTTGTGGAAAAGGAAGATCAATTTCTAGATATTAATTAACCTATTTATAGATTTGGAAAGTAAAAAGTTGTGGGTGACACACATAATTTGTCACTGGATTTTCAAAACTATCATAATAAATCATTTTTACTATCTTAGAAATGATTAAAAGACTCATTCAAATATCTTGAGTTTTCAGGCTCAATAATGAATAAAAATAAATTTGTATATAAGATTAATATTTTCCATCAGTTTTATTTCCAGTAATCTTACTGGAAATAAATCAATAATCAATTTACAAGCATTTCTTAAACAGCATATGTTAGATACTACATTAGTCATGGGAGATATAAATGCATAAAATGAAATTTTTCCCACTTTCAAGGAGCTTAAATTCTAATGGGAGAGAAAACAATAATTATGTAACTACTGAATAAACATAAAGAAAATAAATAGAACATGATTAAATATGAGATAGTTTAAGAGGAAGAGCACTAGTTGTTGGGGGAGGAGGAAAATCAGCAATGTAGATAGGGTACCTGATCTGAAATTGAATCTGTAACTGAAATCTGAAATTGAAAAGAATTAGAGAGATTTTGTAAGGTAGAGGTGAGGATAGCAATGGCTACAAGTAAGAACAAAGATATGGAGAGGGAGATGGGAGTGTCATGGATCAGGAATAGTCAGAAGTCTAATTTAGTTGGATCAAACAATGTAGTATGGAGAGTGATGTCCAATGAGGCTGAAGAGATAGCTCAGGATCAGATTGTGAAGGGCTTTTAAAAGATTGCGTTCACAAAGTGCTGTGTTAATTGAAGATACAATAAATTCTATAGCGCTAGCAAGAGCAACATTTGGCAACTGATTGAATATACAGGGTGAAGAGGAGTGAAGGATAATGCCATGGTTATAAAGCTGGGAAACAAGAATTGAAGGTAGCGGGGGAAGATAATGATAATCAGGTTTTGAACATGATAAAGGTGAAATGTAATTTCAAATACTCAACTGGCAATTGCTATTGCAAGACTGAAGCTCAGGAAAGAGACTAGTAGCAGTTACACATGAGATGCCCAAGAGAGAATATAAAGAGAAGAAAAGATTCTGAAAAAAAGCATCAGATTCTATAACTGAGAGATAAGTGATAACTTTGGAAGGAGCAGTTTCATTTGAGTGTCAAGACTGAAAAACAGGATTAAGGTTTGGGAAAATAGGTTAAGTTCTGAGAAAAAAGAAGTGGTAGCAGTGAGCATCAACAATATTTTCTAGAACTCGCTAAAATCATTTAAATAATTATTAGTCATATTCAATGAATATTTCAACTTCATTTTTGGATTCTATGAACATAAACACCCAACACCATCAATATGAAGCCAAATTCCAAGTTCCATTTCAACCCTTATGGTGATTTTTTAAATTTCCCTGATGGGTGAGCAAGACCTTGCTAATCGAAATATTCTAAGGACAGTCTCTTTCTGTTTATGTTGATTCAGGAATCATTGACAATATCAATCAAAAAGCATTTTTATTAAGCAACAAATCTGTGCCAGTCACCAGGGAGACAAAAACAAAATGAAACAGCCCTGGTAGGTATCAAAACGGATATAACCTGGATCTGATGTCAGGATGACCTAAGTTCAAATCCAGTCTCAGACACTTACACTAGCTGTGTGACACTGGGAAAATTATTTAACTTCTGTTTGCCTCAATTTTATCTTCCAGGGTTGTTGTAAAGATCAAATAAAATAACATTTGTAAAGCACTTAGAACAGAGTCTGGCACATAATGAGCACTATATATTCACTTTTTTTTTCTAATAAAAGTAAACACTAAGTAAGAAAAAAGTGAGAGGCTAGGGAATGGGACTAGCAGATCACGAGATCAGAAAGGCCTTGTGTGAAATGTAGCACTTTAGATGGTCTTTGAAGCAAATTCAGCTCTATACCTTGCCCTCAAGATCAGACAGAACAAAAGGATATAAAGCCTATCCAAAGTACAGAACCAAGTTATGGATAAAGTCATCTTGAATAGGCATTAATGGGAAGCACAGGATTTCTGGGTCACATGACCAATAAGATGAAATACAAGACATTCTCTCTGCTTTTTCTCTACTCATCAGTACTTCTTAAGCTTCTCCAAAATAGAAGATACAATAGATAAAGCAATTTCAACTGTCTGCATGGTCTAAGACTGTGAAATGGCCATCATGGGAAGAGGCTAAGATAGCTTTGAGATCCAGCTCCATGATTATATCACTATTTACCCCTGGGGAAGTAGTTGGAAAGTGAATTAGAAGCAACTATTAAGGAGAAGAAAAAGACTAAAATTGCCAAAAAACATTCTCAGAAGGAAGAAAATTCAGTTAAAAAATTGAGCAGATACAGACAAAGCAATAGGAAAGAATTAGTAACAGAAGGAAATGGAGCCACCAGATTAACTAAAAGAGTTAAGATAGCAATGCATAAATATTGAAAGAAAAAGAAAAATGAATCAGTACCTGGTAAGACAAAGAACAGCACAGGGTGCTTTTGAATCGTTTATAAGAAAAATAAGAATTATAGAATTTGTGCCCTATAAAGCAGAAATAATTGGCAGAATAGAAAAACGTGAATTTATTATGGCAAGGTTCACCAAGGAAACAAATAAGAGACAAATACACAAAAGTGACGCACAAAATGGAAGAGAAGGAAGTAATATTAACATTAAATGAAAATACGATCTCCACACAAGCAAACTATATTGATCTCAAACATAGGATATATATAGACAAGTTAAGGATTATGTGGTTCTCAGAAAGCACAAAAAATTTTAACACTATAAGGCCAGATACAATACAAGAAATCTGCCCATAACTTCTGAACAAAGATCAGAAGAATCCACAATTGCCTCCAGAAAAATTAAAAAAAAAAAATTTTGCAAATTCCAAGATACAATGTAGTTAAATGTAGTTAAATTATTTACTTCTCAAAAACCCAGACAACAGAAATATAAAGTTAAATAAATATAACCACCAAGAATAACAACAACAGAGAAACCATTAAGAGATTTCTTTCTAAAGGTAAAGGGACAATACTGAAAGTAGAGGACAAATAGAGGTGATAGTGGAAAATAACATGGACTAAACTTCACAACATCCTACCTACAGGTGAATCAATGTGGAAAGTGCATAAACAGATGAAAGGGAAGAAGATTTATACCAAAATATGTGATGTAGCCGAAACAAGTCAAAGGTTAAAAATCACTATTATTGTCTCTCAAAAAAAAAAAAAAAAATAGAGAATCTATAGAAGAATGAACAAATGAGGAAAGGGGGAAAGAATCTTGTTTTAGTAGTTAAAGGAAGCACCGCTGATGAATGGTCTTATGAGAGAAGATATTCTATAAAGGGAGATGGATATCTTACAATGATTATGATCTACAGGGATTTGATACTTCAAGAGAACACTCATTCTCTCAAGAAAAGAGGAATCTGACCAAATATGAGCAACTAACTACCAAAAAATAGAAGAACACGGACCTCTCAGATTTTAAGGCAAATGAGAGGAAAAACAACCAAGAGGAAGGGAGCAAAGTTCAATAATGAACTGCACAATCAGGGACAAAGGAAAGTTCCTACCATGGGACAATATTTTCTCTATCTCCTGCAGGAATTGGTACTTTTCAGACGAGAACATGGCAAAATGAAAGGAATTGTGGAGGTGTGGGGGTGGACAAAATATCTGAGATAATAATAAAGAAGCTATTTAGAGGAAGGTAACCCCAAATAGGAAGTTTCAATGCAGTGAGGAATACAGACACTAAAGAAGGACAAAATAAGTAGAAGGGTCATGTATTGAAAGGAAGATAGATAACAAAGAGAAAGAAGGAAAGAAATTATTTTTTTTAGGAAAAGGAACAGAAAACAATTTTTAAAATTAAAAAATAGAGAAGAGGAAGGGGGATTCTACTATTTAACTCAGAAGAAAACAAAGAAATAACTAGAAAAAAAAAGCAAGCAAGAAAAAAGGAATTAATAAGCTAAGGGAAAAACTCCAAAACTAGGGGAAAAGTTAACAAATAGGCTCTCTAAGATCAGCCAGAGACAGGCCATTGGAGAGCAAAAGAAAAAAAGATTACCACCTTAAAACAGATTTAGCTAAAATAACATAGTATTATGTTTACAGAAGAAAAGGAAATACAGGAAGGGTAGACAGAAATAGCTATGATTCTGTTCTTAAAAATATAGATTGATATGTAATTTATACAATCTATAAAAATTAAAATATCTATTATATGCAATGGCATACTTGAGATTGGGCTGCCAAATCTGATAATTTGATACCAACATTTTGGTATTCATCACTGGGGGGGAAAAAAAAAAAGCAGCATTTTCTGCTAAGTTAAAAAAAAAAAAGCAGATGGAATATTACTGTACTATAAGAAATTGAAAATATGAGGAACTGAGAGAAACATGGAAAGATTTGATCAACTAACACAGATCAAAACAGAACCAAAAAAATTATGCACAATAACTATAATAATGTAAACGAAATTAGTAATAAAAGGAAGCCAACCATGAGCAACTTTAAAAAGCAATCAAAGTGCATAAGACCAGATAAATAAAATGTATCTCCTCCCCTGTTTGCTCAGACATGTGATTACTAAGCTAGAACATATAAACTGCCAGGCCTATTTATTCATGAGTGTTTTTGCTTAACTCGTTTTCTTTGTTTATAAGGAAGGTTCAAATTTGGAGCAGGGAGGTGAAAAGGAGGTATGTCCAAACATAACTATAATGTTTGAAAAAAGCTGATAAATCTAAGAATTGAGAATGCCAGGAGTGTCAAAGAGAAACGCTTTCATATTTTCCAAAGAGCTTGGTTCTCACAGAAAGTAAACACTTCTCATGAGCATAATGATATCATTCTCTACAAAACCAAAAAGTAATTGATACTGAATTTTATTTTTAAAGTAATAAAATTATATTTTAGGAGACCTTACCAGTAATGGTATTGTAGTGGTAGGAGGCATGAGTAAATGCTTGAAGAAGGTAAGCTTTATTCTTGAAATTGTAGTTAATTTTCTTTTCAAAATTTTCAAAGCCTGATATAAGGTGATTCAGTGTTTTTTCAGCATCTGGATAATCAAACATGCACCTCGGCGGAATCTTCAAACAGCCATATTCTAAGTCTTTATATAAAGAAGACTGTAAATTGGCTACAGAGATAGAAGCAAAGTTCACTGAAAGATTCTTTTGTTGACTGTTGAAATTATCCTTACTGGGGTATAATGTGTTCTCCCAATCACTCCTTTTAATTACTGGGAGCACCTTCAGCCCCAAAGAACAGAGAAAAAGTTGAGCAGCTCTCTCACCACAGCTGGTTAAATAGCAGCCCAGTAGAGCTTCCACACAGTCTGCAATGCTTTTATCAGCAATACACTGCTCTGTATGCAAGTCATAAGAAATTGACTGTTTTCCTGTGTCAATACCACAGTTTTCTTCTGATGGATTCCAGAACCCTACTACAAAATCATCTTCTTCAACAGCTTTGCTAGGATCCAAATAGCACATTGCATCCCAAGAGCTATAATCAAAATCATCAATATCAGATGAAAATGGTATATTACCTAGGGATGATTTTTTGGGCATTTTCCATTCATAATTTGAATCATTGGTTGAAAATGGAGAAAGAGATATTTTCTTCACAAAAGCCCCTGATCCCATTAACATATTATCTATAAACTTAATATGTTCCTGATCATACTCTAAGAAATCGTCCTCATAATCTACTTCCTCTTTTGGAACCCTCCACATCAGATCTTCATCTTCCTCCTCATCATAATCTTCATCTAGCTTACCATTTGCCAACATGTTGTCTTTTGTCTGAAAGGAGAAAAAGAGAGTGAAATGAAGGGAAAATATAACTGTCACTTTAAAAAGCAATTTGATATTCAATAAAAGCAAGGGGTTATGGATAATTTCAAATGAATGACTATTTCAAATACTAAAAGTCAAGTTTAAAATCGGCCATTTGCTTTCAATTAACATAAAATAAGTTATTTAATCACAAAACAAAGACATGTTCATTTTACTGTTTATTTTTGAAGTTACACAGTGATCTTTATCCAATAAGAATTAAGGTTTTGTACAAGAGCATAAATTTGCAATGTTCATTAAGAAAATGAAAGCTGAGCATTTTTTTCTGTAGAATAAATTTTTAAAAAGAATATTTATAAGAATGCCTTACATAAGAACCTTACTATTTTTTAAATAAAGGATTCCCAATATTTTTTAAAGTATGGCAATGGAATTAAAACAAGGGAAATTAAAATTAACAAAGTTAAATTTTTGATGTAACAAAATGGTTTGATCTCCATACACATCAAAAAAAATTGTCCATTAAAAGAGAAAAGATGACTGAAATTTTCATGAAAAAGGTCAAACCAGTGTTTTATTGAAATTTTTGGCAATATTTATGCCTGTGGATAAATCCATGTTAAAACAAAATTCCTTTGCTTAAAATGGAAAATATGGTATTACACTTTTGCAGTAGACACTAAATAAAAGTTTATGTTTATGTAACTTTTAAAATGCTACAATTATTATTAGTGTTGTTTCTAATTATAACTAGTAAAATCATTGAGAAGTTTAGAATGACAAAGGGCATAATTTACTTTGTCAGGAAACCTATTCTAATTCCAATTTTATTAGCAAAAGCTTTTAGGGAAGTGATAAGATTCAATGGTAGTGTACCTTTTCTGAAAATTCTAGAAATATACCAAAAAAGCATTATGCTTTTTCAGAGTTATTTTAAAATTACGTTTTCAAGAATTTCAGAAATTTACAAATATTTTATCAAATTGTTGAGGAATTCTATTACATTTCTTTGAAAAGGTGGTTAACAAACTCAAATATTTGCAACCACACTTAAATTTTAATTAATACAGTAAGTTTGCAAAATATAGACCTGGAAATGGTTGACAAATAATGATTATAAGAATAACTTTCACAGAAATATAAAACCATTTCTGTTTGAATAAAAAGATATGAAGTATAGCCACCTCACCTATGCACCATAATTAAGACAATGGAAACTAGTACAAAATAAATTGCTTCATGCTGAAACCTGCTGTTTTCCAAATTACAATTTCTATATCAAATATAAGGTTAGAAATATACCTAATGAATAGGCCAGTCTTTGGCCCTCATATTAAAGAGTGTCAAATGATCAAAACTGTAGGAAACAAAACAATTGTTCTGATCATTTTCATTAAAAATCAGTTGTATACTAGTATGAGCATTTATACTTTGGAAACTGGCAGTCTACAAATTGTTATTGCTGATCATCACTAGACTTAATAAAGTGACAAAGAAACTGTTAATAAAGTAGATTAAACTTAAAAAATGTCATGGAGCAGCTAGGTAGCACAGTGGATAGAGCACCAGCCCTAAAGTCAGGAGAACCTGAGTTCAAATCTGGTCTCAGATACATAACCTTCCTAGTTCTGTTTGACCTTAGGCAAGTCACTTAACCCCAATTGCCTCAGCCCCCCCCCCCCAAAAAAAAAGTGTGTCATAGCTTTTAGGAGATCTGGTTGTTAAACATTTACCAGCACATCCCTGATTCCAGCTGAAATGAAGTTTTTACTTGATGTACATATTTCATGTTTAAATCAAATATTTGCCAATAGATCTTTGAGGGCAAGGATAGTTACTTCACCTAACGGGGAAAATTAGTGCTCTGAAAACAGTAGGTGGTTAATATAAGTTTGTCATTCAATTCAATACAACAAAACCTTTATTAAGTACCTGATGTGTTCAGAGCACTGTGCTCGGCTGTTAAAGTTTTCCATTGGTTTGAATAAGACATTTTTGTCTATAAATTATAATCTGGTAGAATATACATATATTATTTTTTAAGTTTTCATACCTTCAAAGCAATCCCAATAGATTTTGGACAGAAAATGCTATGTGCATTCAGAAAAAAAGAGCTAAGGAGACTGAATGTAAATCAATACATGCTACATTCACTTCTTTTTTCCATTTTTTTTTCTCTCTCCTTTGGTTTTTCCCTTTTTCTCTTATTTTTCTCTCCCAACATGACTCATAAATCAATGTGTGTTAAAAATAAAAAATAAATTTAAAAACCCCAAAAAACATGTTGTGGTATATAAGTAGGATAGAATACTACTGTGTTGTTAGAAATGATGAGTTCAATGATTTTAGAAAAAAAACATAAAAGACATGCATGAAATACTATACTAAAGAGAAAAATAACTGGAACCAAGGCAGCATTGTATACAGTAATAGAAATGTTGTTTTAAGAATAACTTTAGTGAATTATTTTATTCTATTATAGATACCCAAATTAATTATAAAGGATATATATCTGTATTCACTGAAAAAACAGATAAGTAGAAGTATATGAAGAATAGTTTATACATATATATATATGTATATATATATACATATATATATATATATATACACAAACTATTCATGTTTAATGATAGCTATTCCTACCATTTCTAATCTACCTCTATCTTTGCCATTTCTAATGGTGGGTTATTGGGAAGAAAGGGAAAAGGTTTATGTAGTAATTGTACTATATATTTGAAAATATAATTGCAAATTTGTGCGGTTTGATTCAAAGTTTCACATATAATCACTTTTTTATACTATGTTATGGAAATGCTTGTTTATTCCATAGTTAAAAATAATTTAAAAGAACAAAAAAAAAATTTAAAATAAAGTTTTCATACCTTTTCAAAGAAAGCTTAAATTCAATGTAAATATTCAACTGGATATCCTACCTAAATTATCCCAAGATTTTTTTGAAATGCTTATTTCTCATCATTAAAATATTTCTTATATTCTTTCCAGCATAACAAAAAATGGATATGGAAATATCAGTGATTAAAACCAAACATGCTGTGAAGTTTCATTCCATTAGCCAAAAAGCCAAATGAAGGAGGGTTATGAGGAGAAAAGAGGAAATGACACAAAGTGGGAGACAATATGGTTAAACCCAAGATGGCACATTATACTTCATTGTTCAAAATATAAAATGAAAAGTGATTTAATAACCATACTACAGTAACAGTAATTTTATTCAATATAGATCTTTACAAAGTAGAATAACTTGTCTCTGTTTTTATTAGGAAGCTAACATTTTGTTAAAGATTACCCAATTAATACCAGTTTTCCCTCTAACATTCTTCTAAATTTAAATTAAATTCTAAATGCAGTTTTTGAATTTTGTGTTACCTTGCAAATAAATTTAAATTTTCCCTCCATTATTTTCCTCTTGTGATTTCATTTTATCTGCTTGCTAGGTAACTCAATTTTTAAATGTTTCTTCTTGCATACTAGAATTGAACCTAGAATTTCAGCTTTAATAACAAATAGTCATATATCATAAACCTCTATTTTTCTAAGTAAAATGAAGATTTAGTAGTTTAATAATTTTCTACTTATTTTATTGATTTGAACCTGTGATTTCATTGGTATAAGAAACTCCCAACTACTGTGCAGATTTTTGAATTGCACAATAGTTGGGAGTTTCTTATAACCAGGCAGCTCTGGGCTACAGTAAGGTTAAGTGACTTTTCAAGGTCACATGTAGTATGCTGTATTCAAATACCTAGACCTGAATCAATTTTTGCTATATGTGAAGATAACTCTCTATCCACTCAATATACTTTTCAAAGAAGAAATTATGCCATTTGGAACCATTTAATATGCATTGCTAGACTATAAAAAATCATTCAGGAAATGCATATTTAGTTACAGGCATAGTTGTCTACAAAACTGTTAATAGGAATTGCTGGAGTAAAATGAAAACTCAACCATTAAAAATAATTAGTACAGGCATATGTAAACTACTATTTTGTTAGCAATACCATATAAATCTCTGAGAGATGGAATTGCCCAAAACATTAATTTTGTAAATTGAGCAAGCTCTTTTAATCAATTAGTGTTATAAACTCCAGTAACCCTACTAGGTGCCCTCTGGTGGCCTCGAAGTTAAGCCTAAACATTACAGATTAATTTCTCACTACTAAAACTAAAATTTTATTTTCTAAGAAACCTACAACCTCTTTATAGTGAATTTTTGCTTGCTTGTTTTTGTTAAAGTTCACAAGAAGAAGAAATGAACTATTAAAAAAGAGACTGAGGAAAATGGAATATCTTTATCAGAACTCCAGACAGAAGATTTTTTTGTATTAAATAGAAAAATATTAAGGAATAATAAAGAAAATAAGATATAATGGATATTATATTTTTAATTTGTATACAACAAAAACCAAAAGGAAAACAAGTAATTCAAAATGACAAATGGGAACAAGTATAAAAAGACCTTTATAAAATAATGCAAAATGGAAAAAAAAAATTAAATCAAAATCAGAAAATACAAACCATGATTACCTAAGAGGAAAAGTGGACAGAAATAAATAAAGACAAGTAGGAAGAATTAAAAAATTATGTGTCAGTTTTTATGCAATGAAATTAATTCAAATGTAACTGGTTGCAAAGCAGATGTAAACCACTTTTTTTAAAAGTTCACAAAATTAAAAAAAAACATTCTTTTCTGGCTAAAATATAAACTGGAAAACTATGCTTTTTAGTGATTAGTAATTTCTGAATTCTACTGGCAAAAACTATCTTGCTGAAAATGTATTTATTTGCACACAGTACAGAAACCCATGGCTAGAGATCACAAGTCATTTTTCATTCTGTTTTTAACAGTTATGATTGTAAGTTAAAGAAAACCATTTTGAGGGGGAAAAAAAAGAAAGAATTTTTTCCTATTTCTTTTTTAAAAAAGGCATTTGTCATTGAAAAAGAGTACTCACTGAAAGAGACTCATAGACCAAAAAAAAAAAAAAAAAAAAAAAAAGTAAGTAAGTTAGTTGCTGGTTTCACTGAAAAATTAGTTTAAAATAGTAATAAACTGAAAATCACTGCGGTTCTACCAGAAAAGGCAAAATACATAGAAATAACTGAATAATAAAAGAGCATGCAGAAAAGCCCTAATGAAACTATTGGGCTCCTAAAAACTATTTCAGGTGTTGTCTCAATATATCAGTGGACTGGATTCAAATGGTTATTTTCATTTAAAATGCGGTTAATAATTTAGCTCTCAGCAAATTTTGAAAACATATATGGATATTTTGTCCTAACCAAGGGTCAATTAAGTCAATCAAGTTTTAATTATATTTTTTAAGAAAAAGTTTTATTCAGAAAGAGAGGCCCCAAATCTTATTTCATTTACATATATATATATATATATATATATATATATATATATGTATGTATATAGGAAGTATATAGTCTATACTTAGTATATAGAAAAAAACTAGTAAGAAAGAAATACATAGCTAGCTATATAAAAATCAAATCAAAAATCAGAGATTAATAACTTACCATTTCATCTTTCTCCCATTTATCTGTGTTACTTTTGTCTTGATTTACTATATAACCAGGAGGAAGCCAATTTACAGGGGGATCAAAAATTGACACTACCATGCGACTGGGCAGACCTTTCTTTTTCCCAAGGCGATAGAGATTACAGTTGCTGACCTTCAACAGAAATGTTCATAAAACACCAATACTCAGAAAAGTACAATGGAACTCAAATAAGACAAAGCTGCTTTTGTTGATTTCTTCAAATTTTACTTTTTTTCAAAATTCAGGTCAAGATTTGTCTATAATAAACATCTTATTTTCTTTTCTCCCTTATTAACTTCTTCAAATATTCAAATATTTCCCACCACCAATACCAATAACTTTTTATTTATGCATTATAAAAAATGGAATCATTCCCCAATATGTATCCTCTTCCATTCTTTCTTGTAAGAAAATTATAAACAAAATCCAACCAATACAGCAATCAGGTTTCACAGTATATACATAATTTCCCATTGGTTAGGCCTATATACATAATTTCCCATTGGTTAGGCCTATCTAAATAGAGGGAGGAATATTTCCTGTTCTTTCCTTAGGGACAGACATTAGTCAATGCAACTAATATGAGGCAACTTTTCTATATATTTTTAGCATTTTACTTATGGTAAATTTGAAATTTAATCTTCCCTTTGCATCAGTTTATAGCAATTTTCCCATATTTCTCAGAATTCCTTTTCCGCATTATTTCTTTGTACTATAATAATATTCCATTAAGTTCCTACATTTCAAATTAGTTTTCCATTCCCCAAACAATAACAATTATAGTATTTTCTTACTACAAAGAGCATTGTTATGCAAATTCTGTTGTATTAAGGACCTTTTACTTTTATAATTTACTTTCTAGAGGAAGAAACCTAGGGCAGGGAAGACAACTGCTAGAACAAAGAATATGAATGGATGGTTTAGTGACTTTTCTTTCATAATTTCAAACTGTTTTTTTTTTCAAATAATTGTTAATAGCTTTTTTGTCAGCATGTCTGTTTGCCCATATCCCACTAACATTTACTGTTACAATCTTTTATCACCTTTGATACCTTAGAAGCTGAAGTAAACATCGGAATGGTTTTAACCTTCCCTATTAGTAGCGGCAATTTATAAAATTCTTTCATATGACTGTTGTTAGGTTGTTAACTTTTTTTGAGAACTTTTTTTGTTTATATTCTTTGACCATCTATCTTTTGGAGAATAGCTCTAGATCTCTTGTCACAAATGTTAGGTTTTATTCAGATATATTTGAAACAAAGACCTTTTCCCCTCAATTAAGTTTCACTATTTATCTCAGAAGCACTGATTTTATTTATGCAAATGCTTTTAAATCTTACTTAATTAAAACTGTCTATTTTGTCTTTTATAATGACCCCCTATTTCTTTACTGGTTAAGCAATCTCTTCTTATAGCAATTTGGAATAATATAATTAACAATGACTAAAACATCTATTTGACCAGCGATTCCATTATTAGGAATTTACTCCAAGGAGAGAGATGACAAAAATAAAGCCTGATATATATCAAAATGTTTAAAGTAGTATTTGTTTTGTGTATGGTAGCAAAGAACTAGAAACAAATGGATGCCCATTCAACAGGGAACAGATAAGCAAACTATGACTCATAATTACAAACCATTATTCTGCCATAAGAAATAATCAATACTGAGAAATATGGAAAGACATATAAACAGATGCAAAATGAAATCATTAAAACAACATATACGATGACTATAATGTAAATGTAAATAATAACAAAATAATCTCAACTGAATTCCATGAACTCAGAATAAACTAAAGTCTGGCCTCAAAGAAAACTCATAACCACCATCTCCTCCTGTGTATTTGCAGAGATGGGAGATCAAGGAAACATAGAGAATATTTTATATATTAATAGACTGATAAGTTTTGTTAAATTTTTTCTTTCTTCCAGTTTTAAGTTCTTTATTAAAAGGGATGGTCTTTGAGTAAAAATTGAGGGGGAAGGTACATTGACAAAAATAGGTAATAAAGAAAAACCACTAAATTTTTTTTAAAAAAATTTTTCTAGTCACAGATTTTCAAGATATTGGATTACCTCCTTTCACTTTTGTCTCTTAAAAAGTATGGAATCGTGTTTTTATATTGAAATTTTATGCCCATTTGGAACTTATGATGTTTTATGGAGTAGACTGGTCTACATCTATTTTCTGCCAAAAATGCTTTAAGTTCTTTCATGCAATCTTGTCAAGTAGGCATGCCCCAGAAGCTTATCTTCATAGGTTTATGAAACACTGGATTATGTTTACTTACTTCAGAATTTTACTGTTCAAAGTCCACTGGTATCAGAAAGACTTGATTCTTTATTTCTCTTGAGTTTCTATATCTTTTCTTCCTCCAAATGAATTTTTAAAATGTTAAGTTCTATAGCTAACTCCTTGATGATTTAATTCAGAAAGCACTATATTTGTGAATTAACTTAATTAGCACTGTAATATTATATAGGCTCCATTTAACAATGAAAAGTGACTATATCTCTGCTTCTTTAATTCTTCTTTTTTATACAGAATATAGGTATATTTAGCTAAGTCCTAAGTGGGCCCTGGTAGATTAATTTCCCAATATTTGATGCTTTCCGTGGTCACTCTGAATGCAATTTTTCTTTGTTTCCTTCTATTTTTTCATTAATACTAAGCATATTTAATGCCTTTAAATATAACTTCTTTAACTACAATTGTGCTTTCACTGATGTCTCACTGTGGCACAAAAGTGTTTTTAAAAGCTATTTCAGGGAAGTACAACTCTGACAGCTCTTACCAGGCTAAAATGACTTTGAAATACAGGCCCAGTCAGAAACTACATGTCTGTTGTACAAGGTTCAAGTTAGTGAAGAGAAACTCTTCATCAGAATAGCTATAAAGTGACAAGTTTTCCTAGCCACAACACTCTGTAAAACTATCTACATTATAGATTATAGAGGTAATGTAATCGGAAGTACTCCACATTTATGAAACTATAGATCCTTGAAGAACTAAAGTAAGATATCTTTACCTATACTTTATTCCTATATTATTCCTTAAAGTAGTAGCAAAACATCAACAAACCTTCTAGTGATTTTAAACATTCATTAAAGAATACAATTTGAGTACAAAAAGGAAAAATATTACAACATACAACTAATGTATATAATATATACATATATAATGTAAACTTTAACATGTTAGTATATACATACTAAACTGAAAAGTAACTTTTTCAACTAAGAATACAGAACACGGAAAAATAAACAAATATGCATTTGTATTTCAAAACTCAAAACTTAATAACGTTAAGTAGCAAATAGCAAATAATTGCTTTTGATGATCAGACTAGCAATCTAAAAGACAAGAATCGATATTCAAAATCAGTAATGTCATAATATACTAATTATATGTACAAAGGAATATCACAAATTCTTTATGTAGAATGAAACTTGGTCTTAAACAGTTAAGAACTTAATTTTTTTTTGAAATTCAATCATGAATATAATACTGATTGAGATGTAACTCATATCACACAAGATGGACAGAGTTAAATGGGTCTCAACATTTAGATCAGTGGTATGGATCTATTTAAATACCTGTATTTCTGAGCACAGTTCAAGTATTATTTTTTAATCTTACATCACATATCAAAAAACTTTTAACTCCATAAAGAGAAAAAGGTAATGTGTAAGAAAATCATCTTATTTACCTCCATATAATAATTTTAATCCCATCATTGTTCTTTTTTTTACTATCTCTAATTTCTCCCATGGCTTGTCCATCTTACATTTATCCAAAATTGGCAAACTTATTATTACCTGGCAGGAAATTGATGATTTCCTTGAAATATTATTTAAAGAATGCTTTGAGCTCTAGCTCACAGCATTCTACATGCCTGAAATATTCTTTTTCCTTTCTTGCCAAATCCTACTTATTCTTTAAGAGTTAGATCAAAGCTCATCTACTCTGTAAAGTCTTCCATGAGCACTGAGAAGTTCCTTTTCCCTCCTCTGAATTATAATAGTAAGTTAGTATGTACAATTCAAATTAAGCATCTACAGTCTTATAACTTTTATATATCATTTCTTTAATTAGACTGCAAGCTCCCTAGGACAAGGAATTTTATTTATATATTTATATTTGTTCTCTACCTCTCTTGCCTCCAGTGCCTAAGTAGAACTTTGCACATATTTAGTCAAAAATCAAAAAGCATCTTTTGATTTTTCATTTGAATTAAAGCATTGTACCTAAGAAAATCAGATAACTCAGAGAAACTTCTAAATTTCACTGCTGATGGTGTTACTACTGGGATTATATCCCAAAGAGATTATAAAGAAGGGAAAGGGACCTGTATGTGCACGAATGTTTGTGGCAGCCCTTTTTGTAGTGGCTAGAAACTGGAAACTGAATGGATGTCCATCAGTTGAAGAATGGCTGAATAAATTGTGGTATATGAAAATTATGGAATATTACTGTTCTGTAAGAAATGACCAACAGGATGATTTCAGAAAGGCCTGGAGAGACTTACACGAACTGATGCTGAGTGAAATGAGCAGGACCAGGAGATCATTATATACTTCAACAACAATACTAGATGATGACCAGTTCTGATGGATCAGGCCATCCTCAGCAACGAGATCAACCAAATCATTTCTAATGGAGCAGTAATGAACTGAACTAGCTATACCCAGAAAAAGAACTCTGGGAGATGACTAAAAACCATTACATTGAATTCCCAATCCCTATATTTATGCACACCTGCATTTTTGATTTCCTTCACAAGCTAATTGTACAATAATTCAGAGTCTGATTCTTTTTGTACAGCAAAATAATGTTTTGGTCATGTATACTTATTATGTATCTAAGTTATATTTTAATATATTTAACATCTACTGGTCATCCTGCCATTTAGGGGAGGGGGTGGGGGGGTAAGAGGTGAAAAATTGGAACAAGAGGTTTGGCAATTGTTAATGCTGTAAAGTTACCCATGTATATATCCTGTAAATAAAAGGCTATTAAATAAAAAAAAATAAAATAAAATAAAAAATTTCACTGCTGATGAAAAGGTTCATGTCAAGAATTGTGTTATTACTATTTAGATCTTTGTTGGCTATTGCAGAGAAGAGGGAAATGAACAGTGGAATAAAGTAATCTGGAGTTGATGTTGCCAAGTACACAGAATAGTCAAATTGTATTTCCAAAATTGATATAACATCTGACAACATTAATTAAAACTTTTGATACTACACAAAAAATAGAGCCTGATAATTATTTTTGAGGAAGTTTTGCAAGTTTAGAGTATATTACTGCTTACCTTTTTACTTCTCATGTAAGAAAGGCGGCCCTCATGAGCATCAGGGTAAGTGCAAAACAGATACGTGGTGATTGCGTGCTTTAAAAAGGAGTCACCAAGCATTTCAAGTCGCTCCAAGTTAAATCCATCACTCGCATTGGAAAGCGTCAAAGCCTGAAGAATGAGTCCAGGATTTGGGCCAAGGGTTTTTGAGGAATACCCATTGGAAGGGCTTTGTTCAGAATCAATTCTCCCTTTTGAAGTAACAGAAGTTTCTGAAGTACTGGTGGTCACTGTCACTGCCTTTGTGGGGCATCCATCTGAGGTAGATTTGTTAGCATTTCCATCAAGGTATTTATTACTCAGCAGAGTACATTCATTGTTGGGTTTGGGCTGGTTCTCACTATTGAATAAATTCTGAATGGGATATGAGGTAGTTGGTTGTACAGGTATTTCCTGCCTGTAGTAATTTAGCTGATTTCCTTGGCAAAAGTCTCTATTGACTAAATCATAACTGCCATTGGCAAGATTTTTATTGTATGAAATACCATTAATTGCTGTGAGTTCTGTGGAAACTTCAATTTGAATCTTATTGGGTGACTCACTGAATAATGATCTGCAGGTCACAGACATCTGGTCATGATTTTCTAGAGAAGAGGTTCTATTAGTGCCTTGATGTGCAGCATTTTCAGGGACTACAATTGTGCTGTGCTTACAGTAATTTTCATTTTCAGCTAAAGAGGAGTTAGGAATTGAGATGAAAGATTTACTGTCAATAGATTTTTTCCATCCAAAGTCCAAATTAGGATATCTGTAAAGACAATATGATTACTGAAAGCTTTTATGCCACAATATTAAGTGCAAAACACAGTAGTTGAAATATACAAATATAAACTTGTTCATTTTCTTTTGACTCAAAAAAAAGAAACCTTATTCAAACAGACTTATTATAAAAAGACAACTTACTAAAATCTGCTATTCAATAACTTATAAAGGATTGAATCTAGTGTAAATGGAGATGACAAAGCATAGTGGAAAGAACACTCATTGATGCTGGGAGTCAGAAGGGCTAAACCTGCATCATGGCTCTGACATTAGTTATATGGCCTAGGGTAAAATGAGCCAGTCTCCCAGGGCTTTACATTGTTATGAAGAAAGTAACTTTGTAAATCTTAACACACTATAAAAACATGAACATTTATTATTTTGCTACTTGCATTAAAAAATTTCATGTATCTCTCATTATGTTGGTCTGTCTATATGCACTGAAAAATAAAATACATAGGGTTTTCCCTAGATTACCACTAAAGTAAAGAGGGCAGGATGGCAAAAAGTATGTAGGAAGAAAGAACTAAAGACTATGATATGGATTTTTTTTAATGAAAGAACCCTTTGGAATGTCTCAGAAATTAGTAGTCAGACTTTCTCAAACTCAGATTTTCCTATCAGATCTACAGAATTCTGTTATCACTGATCAAGAGTTAATCTTCTAGGGAATGTATATCTTTTACATAATGAAAAAAGGATTTAAGCAAAGAATGAATATATTTTACATACTAAAACATGCTTAATTTAAAAAAAAATTTCAGAATAAGTTTTTAAAAGTATAAAAATAAGAATTGAATTCTTTTCTAACTAGAATTTCAAATTAGGCAAGTAAAAATTTTCTTTTAAATAATGCCAAAAATACCTGAAATCAGCAGGGAGTGATTTGACCCCTACGCCAGCATCAATGGCTGTCTGGGCTCTTAGTTCCTCTGCTGTCAAAAGGCAGTGCAGGCGATAAAGGATGCTAGGGAGACAAACTGCTTTTCTCCATAATGATGCAGGAATTGGATGAATTGCACAGAGCTCAGGAACCAGTATCTTTGAATGGGGGAAAAGGATTAATCAGATTAATTTCTAATGATCTTAAATATTTGTCATTTTGATAATATAAAAAATTGTATCTTGTCATTTCATACTAATGTAAAAACAGTACCTGTTTATTTTGCAGACTTTCCCATTTGGCTTTCCTTTTTTCAGCACTACTTAAAGGAAGGGCTTTCCCCTTCTGATTTAAATGGCGAGGAGTCAATAGATTTAGTCTAAAATAAGAAATAAGATTCCCTTCATTATAGTAAATAATAAAAACCAACAAAATTTTAGATAACGAAAACAAAGATATATGTCATTACCTTTAAAAAATAAAATATTTAGTGTAAACTGACTTTCATTCGTAGATTTGGAACTACAAAGGACTTAAGAAGTCACGGTCCAATCTTCTCATTTTATAAGATCACAAAAGTAGTCATAAAGTAGTGTTAGGTGAAATTTAAGCCCAATTCCTGTACAGCAAGTACTCTCTGCTGCCTTCCCACATTTCAATGACTTCTTACCTTGAAGATGTATGGTCCACATCCAGCAAAGGCTGGTTTAGATTGGTCAGATCAAGATTGTACTTTGTTTTATAATATTCTGCAAAAGTTTCATATTCAGGGGATGGGAATTTACTGAGTGGTGTAAGATCAGTATATACATCAGCAACATAAAATCGATGAGGCTGATCAAAATTCCGATACCTAAACAAAAAATTCAGGGAAGAAAGGGGGAAGAGAATGGGATTCAGACTGATTAACTTACTTTTAGTTTAAATTATCACACAATTAAGAGAAAATTAACTTAAATGCTTATTAATATAAGGTAATAAGAAATTAGATGACATGTAATAAAATTATAAATTTCTGATAATATATCTTAGATAATTCATTTCAAATAGACTTAAAAACAAAATCTGTACCTAACTTTTAAAAAAATGAAGCACTGAGACAACTAGGTGGTACGTGGCTAAAAGACCTAATTTTAAATCTGGTTTATAAACTGTATGACTATGAGCAAATTACTTAATCCTGAATGTCTTTAAAACCTTGTTGTTGTTTTTTTAAACTTCAGCAATTCATGTCATTTCCCATACTCTTCAAGTTCATACTGCCTAAAATGTCAGGAAGGATAATAAAAAAAATCCCCAAACACCTTTATTTTGAGGTAGGGAAATGGAATAATTACAGAAATAAGTTACATGGCCTTAAATACATAAACAACTATATTCTAATTGATTTTTAACTCTCCATTTATTTAACACACTTTAATTAAGTACCTATATTATGGCTATGTAAAACCTGACCTTAGGTGAAACAATATGATAGATAAAAGATGGTTTTACAAAAAGAATGTTATAAATAAGAGATTGGCTAAATAACATTATAGTAGGATTTCATGGTATTATGAAAAGGTTTTGCTAAAATTATAACAATAACATTATTTCAAGTCTTGGTAGTGACACAAAATATATACTCTTCCAATGCAAGAAAAAGTTATTTCTTTAACTTTTGACTTTATTTCCCCTTATTATCACCATGATAAATATTTGTGTTCTGATAAAACATATCTGTACCTTTTAAGAATATTATTTCTATTCAGTTTCACCAAGTTGGATAGGGCAGAAATTTTTTAAAACTGAAAAAATTACAGGATAAATATTTTAGTAAATACAAAAGTACAACCACCATTCTATTTATTCAAAAAGGATACCAAAGCAAAAGTGTAATTTAGCCCGATTCTGGCTAATCCATAGGATAACGATAATCACAAAGGATGATAAAACACTGCAGTATTTTTTGAGTCACAGAAAGATTAAGATATGCTCCACATTTTTAGTATTCTAATTCTTTGAAAATTGTGAACTTGTTTGGTCTACATAAATTTATATGATATTTACTATTTCCTGAATAAGCTGTATAACCGTATTATTCTATATGTGCCATTGTCTCCTCCAAAAAAAATTTTTTTTTAAAAGACAAAAAATAAAAACCACTCTGTCACTATAATTTATGATTTTTAATGGATTTTTCTTGGCAAAATTCTTGGGAACCATACTAAGAACTATTTCTATTCCACAAGAAGAATCTGAAATTGTAGGTAAATAGAAGGGAGGAAAAAGAAAATGCAACCAGGCAAAAACATTCTACAGAAAGTAAATACTTAAATTACTCTCTCCTTATATTAAGATCCTTTTACCATAAAATAATTGTTTGTAAACATAATTAAAGAAATTAGAGGAAACACAATTCTTGGAAATAAGAATAATAATGTTTCCATACTCATTTTTTTCAAAACCAATACATATATATATATTTGCACTGAAAAGCATATTCAAATATATAATGAAGCCATTTAAATCAGCAAAAATACAATACTCTTACCTTGGAATGATAACTGCATCCTGGTAATCTTCTAGTTTGAAAATAAAAGGTGTTTCTTTCGTATACTGAGTACTGGGAATGCCTGTACGAGCTTCAGATTTTTCAATATCATCCATGAACTTAAAGTCAATGTCCAAAGTGCTGGAGTCATTAACTAGGGGAAGGATAAAAAAAAAAAAAAAAAAAAAAAAAAAAAAAAAAAAAAAAAAAAAAAAAAAATCTTTACTTTGTTAAAAATAAAAAGGACAAATACAAGAGTTCCAATTCCGATCACACATTACCAGATTTGTCTCCAAGTTATGAATAGAAAAATAAATTTCTACATCCTAGATTTAAATTGCTTCAATACTTCAAAGGCCTGTGATTTCACTGAGACAGATCACTTCTGTCAATGTACACTACCATTCTTCTTGGAAGACAATTTCAAAAATTGCTATAGGTGAATAATTCATCACCGGTACCCAAATGGTGATGGCCAATTGGGCTTTAGCTCAGACCACAGAAATACAGTTCATCATTGGGTCCACATTTATTAAACCTTAAAATTAGCCACCAAAAAGAATTGGAGATTTTGTGAGCACAGTATAAAGTTGGAACTTCTATTCTATTTTAAGACTGAAACCTTACCAACATTAAGAGGTAGAACACAGTAGGCTGAATCAGCTTCTGTGGGTTTGAATTCTAGTGCAGGTTTTTCAAGCCGAAGAATATGTGAGAATATGTACTGGTGAAGTCTCGTGATCAGCTCAAGCATTTGTAATGACAAAGTGAAACCAGACTTCTTCAACTCAATAGATATAGTAACCTCTCCAGAGCGTGTATACACAGGAAAATGAGGAATCTAAGTATCAACACAAAAAAGCCCCCAGGCAAAAGTTAACAACTGAATGGTAATTAGAGTTATATCACCTATAAACAAATAGAAAAAAATGTATGAAATATTTAAATAAAGGAGAAATTAACACTTTTCAAACACTGAATTTAAATTTTAGATTAATAAAAGATGCCATATAAATCCCATTCTTTCTGTAAAGAATAAAGAAGAAGAGAAGTAAGTGGAAGATAATATAGAGAAGAAGGAATAAGAAATGCTACCTGAGGTATAGGTTTGGCTGTCAGTATTCCAAAGCATCTTGTGGTATCCTCTGGAGGATAGAGTTTTCTTCTCCTAAAGTTAAGCTCATCAGGTAAAGGGGTAGTTAATACCATCCCAATTACATATAAGTAACAGGGCTGATCAGGCTTAGGATAACTATTCCTCAAACATTCTGGAATCTATAGTTGGAGAGAGGAAAAATCAGAATCATTAAAACAAGCTCACTTAAACTCAATGAAATCAAGTAATTTTTCTCTAAAAGCTGCTAAGAAAAAAGCTTAAGAAATAAATACACAGCACAAGATCTATAATAATCATTCAATGAATAAATATTTGTTCAGCATCTACCATGTGGCAAGCACTGAGCTTAGCATTGAGATTACAAAAAGAGAGAAAAGACACCCACAAAAAGCTTATGATCAAATGGAGAGATGTAAAACAATGACCTTACGTTTGTTAATGCTAAAACTTTTCTTTTGCTATCTAAACTTTATGATATAGTCTTTTAAAGAACAAAATACAGTAAGTTCTTTGTTATTAAAAATTCAAGAAATTGAGTCTTCAGAAAATTCAATACCTGGTTTAGACTGGTTTACCTCGGTGGGCAGAGTATAAACTATATATGAAAAAAAATCCCTACTATTAACAAGTGGTCCTCTAGTCTTCTGCTGATCGATGACCTCTACAGAAGAACCTACTCAAGAAGATCATTCTACTTTTGAAATGCTCTAATTATTATAAATCTTTTTGTGACATGGAGCCTAAATTTGTTCCTTTACCACTTCTATCTATTGCTCCTGGCTCTGTCCTTGGGCCAAAAACAACAAATCTAAGCCTCTTCAACATGACACTACTTCAGATACTTGAAGAAAGCTACCATGGGTCTTCTCCAGATCTAAACAAACTTTATATATGTAATGGTTTCAAGACCTTCCACTATGCTGATTGCTCTTCTCTGATGCTTCTGAGTATAAAAATGTCCTTCTTAAACACGGGTCCTTGAGCTGAACACTATTCTAGATGAAGTCTGTGGAGGGCAGAACACAATGGCACTATCAGCACAGTACAAAAAATACCAAAATAACTGAGCCAAATGGATTACTGAGTTTTGGAGGTGAAAATATGTACATCAAAAGCAAAATAAAACAAAATCTTAGAGACAAAGATGCAAATAGTAAGTTGTTATTCTCTCTAAAAATAAAGATTTGGAAATTTTTAACAAAAATCCTAGGAAGTTCTGCAGACTAGTGTTGGTATATCTAGAAATCAGATCCCACCAAAAGATCACAAAGCAATCTCAAAAGTATTAACACACACTATGCTAAGTACAGCTCATACCTGCAACTCAGCCTCTGAAAGTAATTGTAGGATTACATATCTAGAGTTAGAAGATAGACCACTTAGTCTAACTACCTAATTTTACAGTTGAGAAAATGAAGGTTCAAGAAGTTTACGAAACTAATCCAAGTTCACATCAGGTAATATGCATAAAAAGCTGAATTTATAGCCAAGTCCTCTGATTCTAAAGCCAGTGCTCTTTCCACTCTGTCATGAGTATTTCTTGGTATGAGTATCAGTGATGGTTTAACTCTTCTTTGCCATTTCAGTTCTTCTCTGTTAAACCCTCTCTTTATATCCAAAAATTATATTTTCCCTGACCCAAACCACTAACATTGTATATCTTTTTACTACAGCTAAGTGGAAATGGGTGAAAGATGTTACTATCACTAAAACTTTCTCAAGAGAATGAAAAAAATCACACCAACGATCAGAGGAATAATGAAAAATGGTTCCAAGAACCCACCTAACATGTTTGACTAGATAAGAATTAAAGTTGTAAAGAAACTGGGATGTGGGCCCTTTAAGAAACAATAAAAATGCAGAATAATTCAAGTTCTCTCAAGTTCTAATAAAGACCCCCTGAGAATTACAAAGTGAAATCATGTATCAAAATTATACAAAGCAACAACAAGATTAGGTAATGACCAACAATGATGGACTTGGCTCTTCTGAATAATGAGATAATTCCAATAGATTTGGAGTGGAAATGCCAAATGTATCCAGGGAGAGAACTATGGGGACTGAATGTGCATCAAAGCATAGTATTTTCACCTCTTTGGGTTTTTTTTTTTCTTTTTCATGGCTTTTTTCCCTTTTGGTTTGACTTTTCTTTCACAACATGACAAATACAGAAATATAATTTAAAAGGACTATACATATTTGACCTATCTCAGATTGCTTACTATCTTGGAGAGGTAAGGGAGGAAAAAAGAAAAATTTAGAACACTTAAGTTTTACGAAAATGAATGTTGAAAACTATTTTACATTTATTTTGAAAAATAAAAAACTATTTTAAAAAAGACAGTTATATAGTATTAACTGAGGTTATTACTACGTACTATATTTCACACATTTAACACTTTTTAAAAAATCAAGATAGCAAACAATCTTTGCAATTCTTCTCTACCTATACTCCCCTTTCACCTAGAATGCTATTGCTGCAGTCCCTATTGTCATAATTCAATTATGTTAAATATAAGAGCAGTTAAAATATCTCATATGCTTATCAGTCCATAAACTAAATATTACCATTTTCAAGATCCAAGAGACAAGTAAAATCTATAACTGCTCCCGAATATATATTAGTTATAAAGCTTATCTTAATATATGGTTTTAAAAATACAATTGCTCATCTGTTTGAAACACATTTGACATTACTAATATCATCAAAGCTGTATTTACTTAATACCAAGAAAAACAAAAGACCTAAAAATGTTAGCCGTTAACTATTAGCATGAAGACTACTTTCCCCAGGCTTGTGTACACATATAAGTTAGATTCAAAACCAGAGAATGTTTTTCTACCCAATATATGAATTAGGTACTGATTTATTAAATATTTAATATATATCCAAGAGCAAAATACTAGAGGAGAAAGAGACTAACACTGGAATCAAGGGACTTGCCAATGGTCAAATCCTGCCTCTGACAATATGTATGCATGACCCTGTACAAATCACTTAGCCGTGGTGGACTTCAGGATCCTAATCTGTAAAAGGAAGGGTCTGAATTAAAGGATCATTACAGCTCTAGATCAATGAGTTTATGTACCTAGTCTCTGTGAAAGATATAGAAACACAAAACATAAACAATGCTTTATGGAATTAAGGAATTGTGTTCTAATTGAAGGGACACAACAAACACATGTTGAGCAGAAATATAATAATCTGTTGAAGTGTATGATACAGAATACACAGAACATTTATAAGTTCCGGAAAGGGAGTGCAATCAACAAGATAAGTAGACAACCATTTACTTATTAAGTACTAGCTGATTGGCCAGGCACTGTGCTAAATGTTGAGAATACAATAAAAGGGAAGAGAATTTTTTTTTTTAAGTACAAGTTCTCAAGGAGTTCATAGTCTAATAGGAGAGACAAAATACCAACAACTATGTATAAATAAGATACACACAAGATGAACTGGATAATCAATATAGGGAAGATACTAACATTAAGAGGGATCAGGAGGGGCTTGTTGCAGAAAGTAGAATTTTAACTGGGACATGAAAGAATCCAGGGAAGTCGAGAGACAGAGACGGAGAAGGAGAGGATTCTAGATATGAGAGACATGAAGTAAAAATCCCTGGAGTAGGGAGACAGGAGTGTCTTGTTCTAGAAACAGCAAGAAGGTCAGTGTTACTTGATTGCAAATATACATATGAAGAAGTAAAGCCTAAAATAATTGGAAAAACAGGATAGCTTGGAAGGCTAAGAAGACTTTATATCTGATTCTGGATGTAAAAAGAAGCTATTGGAACTTACTAAATGAGGAATGATAGGGAAAGTAAAGAATTGCTGTTTAGGAAGGTCAATTTGACAATTGAATGGAGGATGGCCTAATATGGGGAAAGAATTGAGGCAGAGAAGTCAACCAATATATGCTCCAGCTCCCTCTGATTGGATCCTCCCAAAACCTCCATTTTAAGGAAACAAGCCAATCCTATTTTGATTCCCCTCCAGGCTACAAAATATGACTTTCTCTACCATGTCCACTGAGCTGAGTACCTTTTTTCTGAATCTGAGTACCTTCCTTCAAGTCCTTATTAGAGTATAAGCTCCTTGAGAACAAAAGCTGATGGCTGTCTTTCTGCTTGTATTTGTGTTCTCAGAACTTGCCACAGTGTTGGAACATAGTAAGTACTTAGTAAATGCTTACTGACTTGATTTTATTGACTTGACTTCCTATATGAAATGTTAGACTTTTCTCCTTTGAGTAATCAAGGACTTCATTGAAGATGCTCACATTATTCCCCCATGCCTGAAATGCATTCTTTTCTTACAACCTCTTGTCATGCTCAGATTTCTTCATAACTCAGTTCAAATCCCACTTGGTGTAAAAAGAATGCTTTAGATCCTTATAATAGTTATCAATGCTTTTCTATTCTCAAACTACCTTGTATTTATTTACCTGTTTTTACAGATGAACATATATACAAACTTCCCCCCAAAATATAAACTCTCTGAGGATAAGCATAATTTTTTTTTCATTTTTGTATGCCTATTACCTATAAACAGGGTACGATACAATACAAATGCAGGGTGCAGCAAAGTAGTTAAGTGATTAATAAATATTTGTTGAATTGAACTGCTTTATGATTAGGCTTAGTGCACTGTCATATACAAAAAGCAACAAGTATAGGACCTGATCATCTACAGGGAATATCGCTTCCATTTAGAAATTGGACTTTCCAATGAAGTTAAGATTGCACAGTAGATAAGAGAGTAGTTCCTGGAGTCAAAAAGTCTCCTCTTCCTGAGTTCAAATCTGGCTTCAGCAATTCCAGTAGACTTCTGATGGAAAGAGCCATCACAAAAGAAGACTGTGAAGACTGAATGTGTTATTTTTACCTTTTTTGTTGTTGTTTGCTTTTTTTCTCTCATATTTTTTCACTTTTGGTTTGATTTTTCTTGCACTGAATGATAAATATGTAAATGTGTTTAGAAGAATTGTGCCTATTTAATATATATTGGACTGCTTGCTGTCTTAGGGAGGAGAGTGGAAAAGAAAGAGGTAGAAAAATTTAGAACACAAGGTTTTGCAAAGGTGAATGTTGAAAACTATCTTTGCATGTATTTAGAAAAATAAAATACTCTTAAAAAAAAAATCTGACCTCAAACCACAGTTAACTAGTTGTATTAACAACTAGTGCAAATCACTTACTACTGTGCAAATCACTTAGTACCCATTTGCCTTTGTCTCCTCAACTGCAAAATGAACTGGAGAAGGAAATGGCAAAGCATTCCAGTATCTTTGCCAAGAAAAACCCAAATGGAGTCACAAAAAGTTGGACACAACATATGGATCCTAGGAGGCTTAATTTTTAATCACCAAAAGTTACTTAATGATAATGTCTATGAGTCATGGAATACCATGATTTCAGAAAAATCACAACTGTAAATAACCAAAAAGGTGGGTTGGGTAAATCCTCTATATGATTGTAGGAAGAGCACAGACAATAACACAGAATGAGTAGTTGTAAATACTACAATCTTTTACACTCTTGTAGGAACTAATTACATTCATGTTCTCACACTGAAGTAATAGGAGTAGATTCACACTGTAAAGTACTCATTCTCTTATATTCTGTAATCCAGGGACACTGGCCTTTTTACTGTTCCTCAAATAAAATATTTCATCTCCCCATTTTAAGCATTTTATCTGGGTTTTTCCCCATGCCTGTCATTCTCCCCTTCTCATCTCTACCTCCTGGATTCCTTCAAATTCCAGCTTATAAAAAAGACCTTTTTTGATTCCCCCTTAATGCTACTGCTTTCCCTCTACTGATTATCTACAATTTAACCTCTATATAATTTATTTCTACACAGTTGTTTGCATGTTGTCTCCTTCAGGCTCTGAGCTCCTTAGGGACAAGAACTGTCTTGTATTTATTTGTATCTCTAGTTCTTAGCATAGTGCCTAATATAAGTGCTTATTGTGTGACTGACTATACATATGATATATATATATGTATATATATATATGTTTGATTCTCACAAAAACTGTATATAGGTAAGAATAAATAACTTATTTATTTCACATTATAGATGATTAGGCAAGACATCTAGATCAGAGGATATCATAACAAAAGAAGAGATAAGAAGGTCTCAGGGACAATGAGGAGACTAGCCTTGCTGAAGCAGAAGGCAGGTATTGGGTAAAAGTGGAATGTAGTCAGAGGGAAGGTGTGAATCTTAACTGTGCCACTTACACTGGTATATGGCCTTGTGCAAATTACTCCAACTCACAGAACCCCCATTTCTACCTTTAAAATGAGGATATATATGTATATATATTTATAGTATACATCACAAAGAAAGCAATTTACAAATCTTAACTGTATTGCATAAATGCAAGTTATTATGATATAAATCTAAACTATCAAAAGAGGCTCAAACTACTAAAAGTTAAATAAAGGATTTATATTTGATATTGTAGGAAATAAAGTTCCAAAAGATGTCATATCTTTATCCAATATAATCAATACTAACTGCTTTGGGGTAACACTGCCTTCTTTTTGTGGAGCCTGGTCGACCTGGAACGCTGGTTTCTTCTTCATCATGCAAATCAAGCTCTTCCTCATATTTAACAGTCTCTTTTCCAACTGGCATCAAATGATCATCTAATTCACCTGTTCATTAACAGAAAAAAGAAAATTGGCATACATAATATAAGACTTCTCTCACAGTAAAATTACTAAGTATGTTCACTAGAGAGATTCTAGAAGCACTTAAAATGAATTCATCATTGTTGATTACATTTTTGAACAAAGGATCACAGTTTCAGCTCTAGGAGAGACTTTAGAGGCCAATGAATGCAACATATTATTTTACAGAAAAAGAAACTGAAGCACAGAAAGATCAAATAGCTTGCCCAGAATTAAAGAGCTAACAAATGTCTGGGGTGGGGTTTGAACAAGAAATATCTTATTCCTGCAAATGCCAACATTAAAATTTGCTTTTCATTCATAACAATGAACTAAGTTGAAATCATCTAAGTGAATGGCTGTCAAATTTTCCACAGCTATCTAAAGGATAGCTGGCTGCCATGGCAAGGACAAGAGGGATATATGAAATATATTTTTAATTATGCTATTTCTAAAATGATGCAAATCAATGGTATTTTTCCCCACAAAAAAAGTAGGAATATTATTTTAAGACTTGTTTGCTGAGGCAACTATAGAGTATATGCATACTTCATATATGATGCAGTGGATAGAGTAATGACCCTGGAGTCAGAAGGCTCTGACTACTCAAACACGTAACACTCCCTAGCTGTGTGATCCTGGGCAAACCACTTAACCCCAACTGCTTTGCCAAAAAAAAAAGTTATTAAAGAATTTTCTTTACCTAAAGTACACCATCAGCAAAATGACATCCCTACAAAATACAAATTTAGATACCTACTAACATTCAATATTTCCATCCAAAGGTTTTATTCATGCTTTTCTGTATTCATGTTTGTTACCTTTCAAAAATCCTTACCAATTTTGTGCAGTTTTTCACAGCAAATGAGAGCTACAACTCTTTCAGCCAGTCTTGCACAACTCATTGGTGGACCCTGAAAATAATGAGGCCTTTAATTTGTATACAAGCATCACTAAGTTCTCAACTCCATTCATTGAAAAATAGACAATACATGTTTTTCCTGAAAATAATTTTGTAAAAGTTCCCTTTACTAGACATTATAAAATCCTCTATTTTTAGAAATAGTGGAATGTCTCCATATAAGAGAAGATGCACTTTTACAAATTCTTATGGAAGAACAAAAGGAAGTTATCATTATTGTAGTTTTAAATTGTGATTCGATTAATTTTTTTAAAAAATAGCTTTTACACATAAGAAACTCTTTATTCCAGCCATAAATCACAAATATAATAATCAATTATGTAGCTAGAGACCTATTTTACTACATATAACTATAATATGAGTTACTAGTGATGATACCTAATTTTTAATGTGGAATAAGGAATAGGCTTTATCTTTGCTGCTCTAGAAAACTGGTTTATAAAGGAGCAACAGATGAAAGCTAGGCAGATTTCAACACAATATAAATAACCCGTTTATTTTAAATTCATATTTGATTCCATAAATTAAACTATAAACAAATATGAACACTGCAGGATACAACGATCAGGAGGATCATATATGAAATTATGAACTTCTATTCATGCTGTTAGAGAATACATTAAACTTAATACAGTAGAGACAAAATAATCCTGCTTCCATCCTTTCTATATGACTTGCATGTACTATGCTATACTACTACTTTTTTTCCTGCATCTTTATCTCTACCTACTGCTGTAGTCAGTAGATGCCTACACTTAAAACAAATTAATCTAACTGAGCAAAAAAAGATTAAACTGGCCATTTTTAAAAATGTGTATCTTATTCAACACTTCTAGTTCACCAGCATTCTGCCAAAAAGTGAATAATATTCATCATTTGTGTTCTGAAGTGACATATTGCATTTAAAAAAAAATTAAGAGTCTTTCAATAACCTAGTATGATATTTCAGAAATATTCAAACAGAAGGTGAAATGTACTTGCCAGGAATACTGAAGAAGGGATCTCTGAAAAGGCTTGGAAATTAAGACTATATGAGACAATGTTAGACAATGAGTTATAAGGTCCTTTCCAAATGTAAAACTGTATGAATGATATAAAAATAGTTCTTAGGTATTTCTCCTCTTCCACATGGATGTATCCTTCTAATCAATAATGTTTAATATATGATAATTTTTTTGGTGGGTGATGTCCTACTTATTATTTACATTCATACAAATAACAGGGATAGATCTTAAAAGTGTAAGTTTAAATTACAAAACAAAATAATTAAGAAAAATTGAGAAAAAAATGAAATGTGATTTGTATGGCTTCTTCTAAAGTAGAAATTACAACACAAAGAAATAATACTCAATAGATTCTATACACATAACTTTTCCATACTCACAACAATGGCAGCTCGGAGAGGTGAGTTAATTGGCAGATAGAGAGTTGAATAAAATGTACCATCTGACAATTCACGGGTTTTACACTTAGGAGCTAGATGAGTAAATGGATCACTTGGTAATCTTGCACAATATCTATGAAGAAAAAAAAAATTCTAAAATTGGAAAATATATTATTTTCATTACCTTGAATATGAACTCAGTTTGCAACTAAGTACTATAAAAACTACTAAAAGGAGTGTGATCTATAACAGCATTATATCAGTGTTTTAATATACTGATCCTGCTATGCACTTGAACAGAATACATCATACTACAAAAGCCATATTAAGAAAACTAAGTGCTCAGACTCAAATAACTTTTTATAACATCTCAAAAAAAATAAATTGGCATGACAATCTGGTGTTACTGCTTTGAAAAAAATCTAATTTCACTTGATAGTTATGTACTTTAAAAAGGAACTATTATACATAATCAAACAAAAATGGAATCCATCAATCCAGAGTTGCCAATGGATGCTTAAACATTAGCTCACCTTTTTTTTTTAACCTTTTATGCAAAATTTGAGATTTTTTTAAAGTGTACTTTTTATACATATCATGGCTAGGCTTGGTACAAATAGCTAATGAGTTTTGTGAAAGTATACCACTTATTTGGAACTGGATATTTGGTATGATTTAGGTAGATCTAAAATGACACTGTTTCACTTTTAAATCTACAAAACTTGTAATAACCATTACAAGTGGTCTTTTTTTTTAGTCTTGAAATAAACACAAATGATGTAGTACCATACCTATTTATGTGTCCAATGGCTGTATTAATTGTGACTCGTGGACTTCCATCATCTGGCCTCAAAACATATGGTGGGAAAATGTCATCATCATCCACAATAGGTTCAGTTTCAGTCTCACCAGTATCAACTGACTTCGAACATTTATTTCTTAAAATCTGTATTTTTTAAACATAGAATTTCTGATAAGAACAAATTCTGTTCTGGTCAGTTCTCTCTGTCTTTTTACACACCAATCCTTAACAGGAATTCATTTCTTTATCCATGACCCTTTCTCACTTCAAAACCCTAAATTTACATTTCCAAAAAGGTTTCCCAATTACTTCCATGCCATATTCCTGTCATGATCCTCTTCAACAATGAAGAACAAACAACAACAATATAAGGATAAGAATAGCTATACTATTTTATTGGTTCACATGAGGAGCTGGAAGAGATGATCTTGGGAGTCCAAAGGCTCTTAATCTGAGATCCATAAACCTAATGACTACATTTCAAAATAATCTGTTTCCTTTAAATTCTTAGGTATTTTACTTTATATTTTTAAAAACATTATTTTGATGTTACCATAGTCTAACAAATTGTCAAATGACACATCCATGCCACAAAAAAGATTAAGATCTCCAATCCTTTCATTTAATAAATAAGAAAATTTATTAGAAATCTGGAAGAAGTAGGCTTTAAAGACAGGTTTGGTGTTCCTTACATCAAACTATGTTCCTTCCTTTGTTGTGAGGATCAAAATAAGATCATGTCCACAAAGAGATATGTAAACATTAAACTGCTATATGAGACAATTACTATTATTCAGTTTATCATATATCCCTTACACTAATTCAATCCATAGTGAACCCTTTAAGATAACATCTTTTCCAAAAAACCATTCTCAGTCAAACACAATTTTATTCTAATTGGTCTCAAAATTTCCAATTTATACTATTTATTTTCCTGACACAATTGGGGTTAAATGACTTGCCTTGGGTAACATTTGAATTCATGTCCTCCTGACTTCAGGGATGGTGCTCTATCCACTGTGCCACCTAGCTGCCCCCAATTTATACTATTATTGTGCCATACCTATTATGCTATTTCAAGGAACTTGAGATCTATACTGATGTGTTAAATTTAGCTCTTCATGAGACTAAAAGATATTTGATCTTCTATTCCTGTGTTCCTCTGTGTTCCATGACAGTGTTGACTACAATGTTTAACATATCATATTTAAAAGTTTATATATTGAGTTCTATTGAAATACTGTTTGAACTGCTTGATACATGTATATATGAAAACCTACCTTTTCAATAGCTTTGTAGGTTTTGAGATCTTCTTCAAAACTTTTTATTTTGTCTGAATCAGCTAGCATAATATAATTAG